>NC_044342.1:2901865-3009749 GCF_007399415.2 Gopherus evgoodei
GCACCATATCCTCTATCCCACTGATACTGCTAACAGAATGCTCTTAGCAGGTAGACGAACAAACACATAGTAAGACAGTCTATGGCCCAGAGAGTTTATAACCGAAGTAGAGAAAGCAGAGAAAGGGAGGGAGGGGAAATAGAGGCTCAGGGAAGGGAAGTGACTGGCCCAAGGTCACACAGCAGCTCAGTGGCAGAATCGAGACTAGAAACCAAAGCTCCTGACAGCCACTGACCCGCACAGCGCAGACATAAAGTTAGAGGGAAATGACACAACATAGAATTAGCTGAGCGATGCTATTAGTCGCTCATCAAGCAGAGATGAAATGCAGCTGGGATTTGGGGCCATCAATCAGTTTTGGAAACAGGCAACAGGCCATCCATGTGGTGTTGCACTGGAATCCTTACAATTGCGCTGTCATATTGGATGCTTTGTGCATCCATGTCATATTTCCCTGGAAAGTGGAAATCAGACAGCACAAGCTTTTTAGTATTTTAGCTTCATAACTAAGTTTGCAGCCTGCTGTCTGGAGCAATAGGGGAGATATCTTGACTAGATCTTTGGGTTTGTATGTGCTTTGCTCCATCCTTCATATTGTATTATACCAAGCCACATCCTGAGCCAGATCTTCAGATGGTGCAAACTGATGCAGCTCCATTGACTTTAAGGGACACGTGCCAATTTACACATATGTATTAACTTTACACTCCTAGTTAATGACAGTGATGAGTTACACTTTTATTGAGAGATATTAATGAGGGGAATCAGGGCCATTCCCTCTGTAGCTTTAATCCTGATAATTGTCTTTATCCTTCCTTCTGCAGCCATCAAACAATGAACTGAGAAAGAAAATGTTCAACCAAACTACTGTGATCGAGTTCCTTCTCCAGGGATTCTCTGATGTTCGGGAGCTGCAGATTTTGCACTTTGTGGTGTTTCTGCTGATTTACCTGGCAGCCCTGATGGGAAATCTTCTCATCACCATGGTTGTAGCCCTGAACCACCACCTTCACACCCCCATGTACTTCTTCCTGGTGAACCTATCCATTATAGACCTTGGCTCCATCTCCGTTACCATCCTCAAATCCATGGCCAATTCTCTCATAAAACACCATGGGTGATTTCTTATCCTGGATGTGTCACCCAAGTCTTTCTCTTTTTCCTCTTCACTGCAGCTGATTTTGCTTTACTCACGATCATGGCATATGACAGATACGTTGCCATATGCCAACCACTGCACTACGAGAGCGTAATGAACAGGGGAGCTTGTGTCCATATGGCAGCCAGTGCCTGGATTACTGGTATTGTCTACGCTTCACTGCACACCGGGAACACCTTCAGGTTACCCTTCTGCCAGCCCAATGTCATCAATCAGTTCTTCTGTGAAATCCCCCAGCTGCTCAAGCTCACCTGTTCTGACTCGTACCTCAGTGAAGTTGGGCTTCTTGCCTTTAGTGAGTTTTTAGGTTTAAACTTCTTTGTCTTTATAATTGTGTCTTATGTTCAGATCTTCAAAACTGTGCTGAGAATCCCTTCTGAGCAGGTCCAGCATAAAGCCTTCTCCACCTGCCTTCCTCACCTCACTGTAGTGTGTTTGTTCCTTTGCACTGGCTCCTTTGAGTACATGAAACCCTCCTCCAGCTCAGCATCAGGGCTGGATCTCATGGTGGCTGTTCTCTCTTCTGTGGTACCTCCACTGATGAATCCAATCATCTACAGCATGAGGAACAAGGAGATCAAAGCTGCATTAAAGAAATTGATTGTGTGGAGGTTATTCACCAACAAAAAAAAGTCCGTCATTGAACTTTGACTGTGATTTCGTTCTGGGCTACTTTATAGTAATAATCAATTGATGACAAAGTTTTTCCCTTGAGAAAATAAGGTGCAATCTGTTTATGATGTCATAAAATCTGCACTAACTCCATGGAAGTCAAATTAGTAAATTTAGGATTACACTATATAAATAATATCAGAATCTATACGTCTATCCATAAATCTACATAGACATGCATCTATTTGTCTTAGGGATTTACACTGCAGCCATCACCATACTATCTGATCATGCTGCACAGAATATCTATAGCTATTGCTCAATCACTAGTGGACTTTGTGATGTCACTTCCTCTTTTTTGGGGATAAAAATTGTGCTTGGGTATGAGAGGTTGGCTTGTGTGTTTGATTGATTGTTTCTTTTCATGTTGCTGATTCATTGGTTAACTTGTTTCTTTGTTCCAGGTGGTTTTTGGGGTAGGAATTTGCAGGGTGGAACATGTTGGATGAAATGTGGGGAGCGTAATGGGAGGGTGAGAGGTAGCTCCCTTTTGTGGACATCCAACCAGCCAGTTAGCTATAGAATCCCCCTTGGTAGAGGTTCTCAACTTGTTTTACCTGTAAAGGGTTAAAAAGTCTGGGTAAAGGGAAGTGAGTGGGAACCTGACCAAAACAGTCAATGGGAGGGGTTAGAACTTTTTAAAATTGGGAAAAAAATCTCTTTGTCTATTTGTTGTTCTCTGGAGAGAGGAGACACATAGCAGCAATGTTATAAGAAGCTTTAAGCCAGGTATGGAAAATCATTAGATCATACCTAGAACTACTTATTTGAATCCCATATATGTAAGTAAATCAGAGAACTTCTAGGAAGATGTGATTAGGATTATTTCTTGTATTTCTTATTGGCTTGTGGACTCCTCTGTGCTAACCCCAAATGCTTTTGTTTTACATGTAACCTTTAAGCTGAGCCTCAAGAGAGCTATCTTGATGCTTAATTTTTGCAATTTTTTTTTAAGATCTAGCAAAACCCCTACATTCCAGATGTATTTTTTCTTTTTGTTTTTAATAAAATAAACCTTTTTTTTAAAGAACAGGACTGGATTTTTTGTGTCCTAAGAGCTTTGTGCATATGTTGCTTAATAAGTTGGTAGCAACAGGTGATTTCCTTTATTTTTGTTCTCAGTTCTTCCCTGGAGGGTGGGGTTAAAGGGCTTAATGGTACCACACAGGAAGGAATTCCCAAGTATCCCTTCCTGGTTTCTCAAAATGGGGAGGATGACGGGGGTGGGGGTTGGACTTGGGTGGTGTCAGCATCTACCCATCCAACTTCAAAGAAATGCTGTAACCTTGGCAGTTTAATGCCAACCTGGAGTGGCCAGTATTAATTTTTAGAATGCTTGTGAGCTCCCACCTTCTGCACTGAAAGTGACAGAATCAGCCTTGACAGGGGGTGTAAGTTCATTTTGTCACTTATTTAAGGTATCAATGTCATAATCGCTTTAAAGGGGTTTTCTGAGAGACATGAAGTTTTTCTTACCCAAATGATAAAGTATTGAAAAAAAGTTTTTTTCAGGTATCTGAATATCTGAGTTCCTCTTCAAATGATTATTTTAATGCTGATGGGATTTTCTTGGCTTATTTGATGTGGTAGGGCATATAGAGCCTTATATAGTTATATGTAGTTTTATTTTTTAAAAAATAATTACTTGCTATGGTGGAAAAGTATTTTGGAAGAGAAAGCTATTGCAATGTTTCAAATAAGCAAACCGAGCCTGAATAATAAACCCAACTTTTTATCCCACCAAAGTACTGCAGTGATGGATGTAGAATTGCTCATATTTTCTCTTATGTTATACTTTGTTCCTACAGTGGTAAATAAATCATACTTAGTATGGTGAAGGCTGGCTAGTCACTCAACTTACTATGAGTCACAACTCCTGTGAGAAGACCTGCAGATACCAAACATGATTGGAGAACTCATTTGTTGGTGCACAAGTTGCTATATCTTGGGACCCAATCGGAGGGTGGGAGAATCACACGATTCCACCCTAAGAGAGGGACAGGCACAAAGCTGAGACCTGAGTGTTTGTACTAAGAGACCAGACCAAGGAGAAGAGGTTTAGCTAATCTTATATTCATAACAACTGAGATATAGCCATTTGCTTCAAAGGTGGATTTGGCCAATGATACCTCATTCACAAAAGGATCCAAATGTATTTAGATCACAGAAGTTGGCTGTTGTCATTATTATTATTATTAAACCATGTTTGTGCATGGTTGTGTATACTACATATACAATAGATAAAAGAAGCATGTGGATAGATAGACAGATAGATAGATAGATCATGAATAATCAATGCCAATTTATTTTGCCTCTTCTTCTGTCTCTGACTCTTGATTTCCAAATCATGATTTCTCTGAGAGTACTTATTATTCATTGTTATTTCTGTGAATATTTCTTACTCCATAGCTTTTTAACAAGAACTTCATCATCTGCATTGTCTGTGAGCTTTGAGCCATTTTGACTAGCTATATTTTAATGGGCTCTGTTTCTTTTGCCTTTTTGAATACACTGGATTATTATAATGGGAGTTTTCTTAAAAACAAAGGTCCAACTCCTCATATGGTCTAAATCATTATTTCTCCTTGTCCAAACACTCAGTGATTATGAATTTAAATCTCAATTCCTTTGAATATTCTGAACCGAGGCACTGATCTGGAAAAACAAACAAGGCAGAAGTCCCATTGAAGTTTTATAGTTGAATTTATGCTTAAGTGATTCCCCCCCGGACACACACACTTTGAATTAGAGAGGAAGGATATAACTGTCAGCTGGACCTACAGCAATTAGTCATTCAATTCTTACTGACTTTCAGTGAGAGTTGAGTGCCCAAATCCCTTGGGCCCCTTTTGTAAAAATCCTATCCCAATTGGTTCAAGTTTACTGTTACCATGTATTTGACTAGGAGGATGGTGAAGCACTGGAATGGGTTACCTAGGGAGGTGGCAGAATCTCCTCCTTTGCATCTTTTAAGGCCCAGCTTGACAAAGCCCTGGCTGGGATGATTTAGTTGAGGTTGGTCCTGTTTTGAGCAGAGGGTTGGATTAGAAGACCTTCTGAGGTCTCTTCCAACCCATATCTTCTATGATTCTATGATAACTCACCACAATATTTGATTGGTAACAATTGCTCATTTTGATGGATTCATCATCTCCATGGAATAAACATGAAGTGATTGGCACTGGGAGATAGACTTACCCTCGCCCGCTTCTGAGGTGGTCCCTTCAGATCAGAGATGATCCTTGGTCTCTGCTGAGGCTGTTCACATGGGTTTGACTGGTTCCAGTTTGGATGGTTGGTATATCTGTTGGGTGTGCTTATGACATACTCAAGGAGTTGAAACACAACACCAATCTTTTTACTTGTCTTTCTAATTCTTTTTTTTTTTCCCCATACTCTTGCATTAAGAAACATACATCTAAGACCTTGTCTCATCACACAGTTTTGTCAACAAAAGTCAGGATTCATTGACAAAACCGTGAAGGTGTATACACTACAATTATCCTTCGACTGACTGCTTGCTGACAAAATAAAACCACCTCAACAAGAGGTGTAGAGCTTTTGGTGTCATTATATACACAGTGCTTGGATATGTTACTGTTAATGGCCTCCAAGATGTATCCAACAATGTCCATTTTGAGTGCTCCGGTCAGCAGTTTTAACTCTGCTTCCCTGCACCCAGGTAATCAAACATCTACCCATCCCCTTTTAAAAGCCAGGGAATTTTTGAATTTCCAATTCCTGCTTTCTCAGTGTGGAGAGCTCACATCGCATCTTCCCAGCTGACCATAGAGGATCTGCGCAGCAAATGCTCTTTCGCTTGGAGTTCACCTGAGTTGTTGGACCTGCTGGAATTGTTGGCTGAGGAGGCTGTCCAGTCCCAGCTCCGCTCCAGCTGTAGGAATTTCAGTACCTACAGTCATATTTTTTGTGGCTTGTTGGAGAAGGGTTACAAACAGGACACACAGCAGTGCTGAGCTAAGGTAGGCATACCATAAGGCAAGGGAGGCACACTGTTGCTCTGGTGCTGCACCAAAGAGCTGCCGCTTCTACAAGGAGCTGGACAGTATCCTCAGCAACAACGTCACCTCCACTGCCAAGAGCTCTCTGGATACTTTGGTGGGACCGATGGCGACAGACAAAGGACTCTACTCTGAGGACAAAGCTGTGGATGAGGAGGTCGAGTTGGAGGATGGTGCGGAGCACACTTCAGTGTCATCTAGTGGTGAGGTGAGTCAAGAGTTCTTTTTCATTGTGGAGAGGTCTAGCCAGTCCTAGGAGCCCATCGCTGGTGCGTATGATGCAGGCAAGGAGTAAGTGATCTTTTTGAGTTGATGCTGCTTGGTAATATGAGATAAAGCTGTCCTTTGCTCTGTATATTGTAGAAGTGGGCAAAGGGATAGAAATGTACGAGGCTTGCTTTGTTTGCTTGTATTCCACATTTCCTTGTGAAGCTAAACCATGCAGTGCAATAGTGTGTTAATGCACACTGAGATTTCATGGGAATCTTCTGGAGAGATCTCTAGGAAACTTTCCTAGAGGTACTTGCCAATCCTCTGCTAAAGGTTCTTTGACAGACCTGCTGTTCCTTCCCCCACTGCAGGAAACTTACTGAATGAGGGAAGCAACCTAGTGATAGAGGATGTGGAAAAAGCTAATGTACTCAGTGTTTTTTTTGCCTCTGCCTCCAGCTCCCAAACTGCTGCACTGGGTCGCACAACATGGGGAGGAGGTGACCAACCCTCTGTGGAGAAAGAAGTAGTTCATGAATATTTAGAAAAGCTGGACAAGCACAAGTCCATGGGGCCGAATGCACTGCATCCAAGGGTGCTAAAGGAGTTGGCAGATGTTATTGCAGAGCCATTGGCCATTATCTCTGAAAACTCACGGTGAATGGGGGAGGTCCCGGATGACTGGAAAAATGCTAATGTATTGCCCATCTTTAAAAAAGGGAAGAAGGAGGATCTGAGGAACTACAGGCCAGTCAACCTCACCTCAGTCCCTGGAAAAATCATGGATCTGGTCTATCAGGAAACAATTCTGAAGCACTTAGGGGAAAGGAAAGTGATCAGGAAAAGTTAATATGGATTCTCCACGGGCAAGTTATGCCTAACTATCCTAATTGCCTTCTATGAGGAGATAACTGGCTCTGTAGATGAGGGGAAAGCAGTGGATGTGTTATTCCTTGACTTTAGCAAAGCTTTTGATATAGTCTCCCACAGTATTCTTGCCGCCAAGTTAAAGAAGTATGGGCTGGATGAATGGACTATAAGGTGGATAGAAAGCTGGCTAGATTGTCGAGCTAAACAGCTAGTGATCAATGGCTCCATGTCTAGCTGGCAGCCAATATCAAGCGGAATGCCCCAAGGGTCGGTCCTGGGGCCAGTTTTGTTCAATATCCTCATTAATGATCTGGAGTATGGTGTGGACTGCACCCTCAGTAAGTTTGCAGATGCCACTAAACTGGGAGGAGTGGTAGATATGCTGGAAGGTAGGAATAGGATACAGAGAGACCTAGACAAATTAGGGGATTGGGCCAAAATAAATCTGATGATGTTCAACAAGAGGAAGTGCAGAGTCCTGCACTTAGAACGGAAGAATCCCACGCACTGCTACAGACTAAGGACCTAGTGGTTAGGCAGCAGTTCTGCAGAAAAGGACCTAGGGGTTACAGTGGATGAGAAACTGGATATGAGTTGACAGTGTGCCCTTGTTGCCAAGAAGGCTAATGCCATTTTGGGCTGCATAAATAGGGGCACTGCAAGCAGATCAAGGAGCATGATCATTCGCTCTATTTGACATTGGTGAGACCTCATCTGGAGTACTGTGTCCAGTTTTGGGCCCCACACTATAAGAAGGATGTGGAAAAATTGGAAAGAGTCCAGCGGAGGGCAACAAAAATGATCAGGGGTCTGAAGCGCATGACTAATGAGGAGATGCTGAGGGAACTGGGATTGTTAATCTGCAGAAGAGAAGAATGAGGGGGGATTTGATAGCTGCTTTCAACTAGCTGAAAGGGGGTTCCAAAGAGGATGGCTCTAGAATGTTCTCAGTGGTGGCAGATGATAGCACAAGGAATAATGGTCTCAAGTTGCAGTGGGGGAGGTTTAGGTTGGCTATTAGGAAAAACTTTTTCATTAGGAGGGTGATGAAGCACTGGGATGTGATCCCTAGGGAGGTTATTAAGGTCAGGCTTGACAAAACCCTGGCTGGGATGATTTAGTTGGGAATTGGTCCTTCTTTGAGCAGGGGGGTGGACTAGATGACCTTCTGAGGTCCCTTCCAAACCGGTTATTCAATGATTCTGTGATTCTATGCACCCTCAGCAGTACCGAGTGTAGTAAGTGGAGGCAAGATATGAGGCCCTGAGATATAAACGTTGGTATCAGAGGCCTGGTATGAGGCCTAAGGCCTGAACTAAAGTAATGGCCAAGACTTTGCTAACATACAGCGAAGCTGAGCTGTGAGCCAGAGGCAGATCCTATTCACAGTAGCTGATAAGATAGGACTGTGTTGCATAAACATATACCTACACGTATTGGTTTACTAGAGATATAAACATATGGTACCAGAACTCTCTGATACTATGCACATTCCACACTGACACAGGAACAGCTGACACATCCAAGGCAGGGTCAAGGGTAATATGATAGAGTTGTTTTGTTCCAAGCAACATGTACAATGTGTGAGGCGACACCTTATTGCATAGAGGGGTTGTATCTTGCTACATGGAAGGGTTCACCTCATACGTCAGGAGTGATGTGTAACTCATTTGTACCTGTGTATGAGAATGCCTCCCTGGGGGCGATATCTTTGTATGGCCTAGGGGGCAGTGAGAAGTCCCGCCACTGACTGAGCCAGTCCATTGTCATGGAGCACATATGTACTAGTTAGCAGAACCTTGGATATCTATCTGGGGAGCTAGAGACTGTGTTTCTCTTCAACAATAAACCTGACCCAGGTGCCTTCCTACCTCATCGGAATCTTTGGTTATTGGGAGTTCTCTCAGGGTCTGCTGAGTCCGCGATTTGCAGAGCTGTGGCAGCACACAGAGGGAACACACACACGCAGCCGACTGATATCAACATTGAACAGAGCAGAGCAGCACAACCGGTGGCCATCTGATGACACCCAGAAGTCACCTACTAGAGGATAGGGCCCAACAAAGGAAAATAACAGAACACAATTGGCCATCATGTACAGGCCCCAGCCAAAACTTCTCCAGCGCATCATCAACAATCTACAACCTATGCTGGAAAACGATCCCTCACTCTCATGGGCCTTGGGAGGCAGGCCGTCCTCCCTTACAGACAGCCCCTCAACCTGAGGCAAATACTCTCCAGCAAACTACACACCACGCCACAGAAACACTAACCCAGGAACCAATCCTGTAACAAACCCTGTGGCTTTCGCTGTCCCCATACTACTCTAGGACCATCATAGAACCCAACCACACCAGCCACATCATCAGGTGGCTCATTTACGTGCATATCTACTAACATGATCTATGCCATCATGTGCCCAGCAATGCCCCTCTGCCATGTACTTTGGCCGAACCGGACAGTCTCTACTTAAAAGGATAAATGGACACAAATCAGACATCAGGAATGGTAACATACAAAAGCCAGTAGAGAAAACTTCAGTCTTCCTGGACACTCAATAACAGATTTAAAAATAGCAAAATAAATTCAAAAATAGATTTCAAGGAGAGACTGCTGAGCTACAATTCTTTTGAAAACTTAACACCATCAATTTGGGCTTGAATAGGGACTGGGAGTGGCTGGCTCACTACAAAAGCAAGTTTCCCTCTCCTGGGATTGACACCCTCCTCATCAATTATTGGAAGTGCAAAACAATCCAGCCTGATTAAATTGGCCTTCAATATTGTTTCTCCACTTGTAAGGTAACTCTCTTCTCTTCATGTGCCAATATTTATTTATGCCTGTATCTGTAATTTTCACTCCATGCATCTGAAGAAGTGGGTTTTTTTACCCACGAAAGCTTATGCTCAAATAAATCTGTTAGTCTTTAAGGTGCCACTGGACTCCTCATTGTTTTTGTGAATATAAATAAAGACAATAATTAACCCTGCAGTCTTTAAGTGGCTGAATTTAGCACTAGACAATTGACCCATGACCAAAATTCCTTCCATGTTTTATCACAACTAAAACAAGCCATGATCATCTCCTGAGTATTAATTATTATTAACCAGGACTGGCACCATATTCAGATATAAAATAGAATGAGCTAATTTCTTCTCTCAGTTATAACAGTGTAAACGCTGGAGTTACTTCATAGATATTCCACAGATTCTCTATTGTTATTACACATTCATGATATAGCTACTCCATAGAAGTACAATGTAAACCCATATACTCCATAGAGTGGCTGCATTTAACCACAGACTCCTTATGCAAGTTATTACATAGATGCTACAGATTTACTAATTACTCAACAGATTGTACAGGGCTTTCAATATATACTACAGACATATTCCATAGATACTACAGATTTACTTTAAAGTTATTTAACAGATTCAAGTTGCTCAATAGATATTACAGCATAACTACGAGTTTCCTCCAGTGTATCTAAAAGCAATATGGAGCTCTGCACACAGAAAAGTATTCAACAGTCTGACACTACTTTATTCTGGCTTCCATTACTTCCCACCCGAAATGGCTGTATCTGAGCATCAGTCTCTTCATTGAGCTGATGATCTCCTTGTTCCTGAACGTGTAGATCATGGGTTTCAGTAGTGGGAAGACCACAGTGAGGAACAGGGACACCTCCTTGTCCAGGGGGAAGCTGCAGAAGGGGTGGGCATAGATGTAGAGGACTGGGACAAACATGAGACCACGATGATGTGAGTGAGACAGGTGGAGGCTGCTTTGTTCTTCCCGCAGAGGGACTAAATCCTGAGCTTGAACAGCAGGATGGTGTAGGAGATGAGGAGGAGGACAAAGCACACCAAGGTGACCAGGCCACTGTTGGAGAATATCAGGATCTCCACCACGTAGGTGTCGGTGCAGGCTAGCTTGATCACCTGAGGCACATCGCAGAAGAAGTTGTCCAGCGTGTTGGGGCCGCAGAAGGGCAACCTGATGGTCAGAGCCACCTGGACTATGGAGTGCATGAAGCCCCCACCCAGGCAGCCCCTACCAGGGCATGACAGACCCTCCTGCTCATAATGCTGGCATAGTGCAAAGGTTTACAGATGGCCACATAACGATCATAGGCCATAATAATCAGCAGGAAGATCTCAGCTGCCCCCAGGAAATGGATGAAGAAGAGCTGGGCCATGCAGCTCCCGTAGGAAATGGTCTTGCGGTGGGAGAAGAAGTCAGCCAGCATCTTTAGGGGAGTAACAGAGCAGTAGCAAAATGTCCAGGAAGGCCAGGTTGGCCAGCAGGAAGTACAGGGGGGAGCCCAGGCAGAGGTCACTCCAGATGGTGAGGATGGACATTGCCTGGGAGGATGACTATGTAGAACAGGAGGAAGAGGAAGAAGAAGAAGAGCTGGAGCTTGTGGGCCTCGAATAGCCCCAGCAGCATGAATTCCGTCACCCATGTGAGCTTCCCATTCTCCATCCCACAATTGTGGATCCCTGTAGCGCACACAGGATGGAGAGAGAGGAGGAGATTATAGTGCCACTGTGAACGAGCACTTCCACATACAATAGCACAGTGCGCTGAGCCGAGACATGTCGGCCAGGCATGGAGGAGCCTCATTATGAGGATGGGAGGAGAATGGAGCCTCCACTGAGGTAACTTTCACACTGAGAGCTAGACTCTGCTTGCAGGTGCATGGTTGCAGGTTCTATTGACTTCCTCAGATGCAGATCTGCAATAAAGGGCGGCCGCACTTAGCTGAATGGAGTGATGCCAATTCATGCCAGTGGTGAATCTGACTCATTGACTCCAATGGTGCTACTGTCAATTGGTGCCAGCTGGGGATCTGGCATTGAGAGTATAAATAGACTTATGGAGTTGCTGGTAGAACATATATACTCATGGTAGCATTCAGATTTTCACTTAAAACATGGAGTTTTGCATTGTGTGAAGAATATAGTGTAATCTCCCCAAATTCACAGCGTGTAATTGATGAATAAAGACTGAATTTCAGATTCTCTCATTTTCTAGTCCAGATTGTAAATCAAGTGATTACAAATTGGCCCTTTCTAAAATTAGAAATGTAGAAGGTATGTGGATTTGGGGGGGGCACCCCCTAGCAAATTTTTTACTGATTTTTGAGATTAGCAAAATCGTTCACCTTTGGTGATTTCATCATAGCAAACTTTTGAAGTTTCATAATCTGTCACTTTTAAGACTGGTTGAAAATTAGCCATCAAATCTCTCTCTCTCTCTCTCTCTCTCTCTCTCTCTCTCTCTCTCTCTATCTCTATCTCTCTCTCTCTCTTTTTTCTAGAGATAATTTGGTTTTTGATTATTTTTTTTAAGGTGGGAAGGGTTTTCTTTCCAATATATTTTTTTTTAAATTAAGTTGGAAAACTGGAAATAAAAAATATTTCAAGCTTCTGATATTTTCATCTGTGGTTCTTTTTAGCAGTTTTTGTCCATTTTTTGGTTTGTTAGTGGTTGTTCGTGTCTGATTTTTTTTTAAGTTTTAATTGGCCAAAAAGAAAAAAAAATATTTTGTTTCTTGACAAAAACCTCAAGTTTTCACCCCTGCCAAAAAACAAACAAAAATGAACAAACAAAAAACAAAGAAACAAAAAAAAGAACAGAAAAAAGTCTGACCAGCTCTAGTCATTTAAATATATATATTCACAATTACACAGAATAACATTCTGTACTAAAAGAAAGTTATTTATGTTTTGAAGCCAAGCACTTAAAATTTCAGAAATGCCAGAATGTAGGTTGCCCATGTAACCCCATTTCTTACTCATTTATTGTTTCACAGATTCCAAGTCCAAAAGGGACCATTCTGATCATCTAGTCTGACCTCCTGTGTAACACAGGCTAGAGAATAGCCTCAAAATAGTCCTTGTTTGAGCCAGAACATACCTTTCAGAAACCCTAAAAAGCAAACAAAAAAATCTAATCTTGATTCTAAAATGTCCAGAGACGGCGAATCCACCATGACCCTTGGTAAATTGTTCCAATGGTTAATTGCCCTAACTGTTAAAAAACCCTGCACCTTATTTCCAGTCTGAATTTGTGTAATTTCAACTTCCAGCCATTGGATTGTGTTATCGTACCTTTGTCCATGCTATTAAAGGGCCAATTGTGAAATATTTGTTCCCGGTGCAGGTACTTATAGACTGAGATCAAGTTTTACCTTGTCCTTCTCTTTACTAAACTAAACAGACTGAGCTCCTTAAGTCTATCACTATAAGGCACGTTTTCTAATCCTTTAATCATTCTCATGGCTCTTCCCTCAATCATCTTTTAACATACCAACATCCACCTTGAATGTGGACACTGGAATTGGAGACAAGATTCCAGCAGCAGTAGCACCCTTGCCAAACACACAGGTGATATAACCTCTCCACTCCGGCTCTAGGTCCCCTGTTTACGCATTTCAGGATAGCAATAGCTCTTTTTTCCCCCTACAGAGTCGCACTGGGAGCTCATGTTCAGCTGATTATCCACCGTGACCCCCACAATTTTTTTTCTAAGTCACTGCTTCCCAGGATAGAGACCCCCATCCTGTGAGTATGGCGTACATACTTTGTTCCTAGACGTGAGCGTTTACATTTAGCTGTATTAAAATGTGTATTGTTTGCTTTTGCCAGTTTACCAAGCAACCCAGGGCCAAAATGTAGGGCCAAAAACCGATCTCTGTAGGACCCATAGGCGTAGTTTGACTTCCAATGGGACCATGCAGGGGGTGGGGGATTCCATGTATGCCTAAGGCTTGCAGTTGGGGGGGGGCAATGCTCCCCCTCCGGCCTTCTCCAAACTACATTCATGGTGTAGAATCACACCAGCTCAATAATGATTCCCTGTTTGCGTACAGTTTGGGTATAGCTACACTGTAATTGGGATATCTGATTGCAATTTAGACATACTTTTTGAGACCTGGACAGTTTTAAAATAATTCAATTTGTCATGTTAATTTTGCATCTTTCTAATTTCTTAATAAAAATATGATATGCTTCCTTCTGTCCTGTCCTTTCTGCATTAGAAAGGCAAGGTGGGTGAGCTGATAACTTTTATTGGACTAACTTCTGTTGCTCAAAGAAACAAGCTTTCAAGCTACACAGGGTTCCTCTTCAGGTCCTTGGACTAATACAACTATAACAATACTCCAAACAATTCTTAGGCATTGATATTAAGATACAGTGTAATTATGTGATCATAAACTATATTTTCCTGCTTTATTCAGTGCACAGAATGGAAAGGAGTATAAATCCCTCTGCTCAGAGCTCTTGTTCCCAGTATTTAAAAACAATGAAATTCCTCTTCTCTCTCAGCTGTTCAGCCAGGCCCTAGTGCTGCCTGGTGATTGTCTAGGGGTACGTCTACACTAAGGGATTACTCTGATTTTACATAAACCGGTTTTGTAAAACAGATTGTATAAAGTTGAATGCACGCAGCCACACTAAGCACATTAATTCGTTGTTGTGTGTCCATGGTCTGATATCATCGATAGCGTCGATATCCGGAGCATTACACTGTGGGTAGCTATTCCGTAGCTATCTCATAGTTCCCGCAGTTTCTCCCGCCCCTTGGAATTCTGGGTTGAGATCCCAGTGCCTGATGGGGCAAAAATCATTGTCGCGGGTGGTTCTGGGTAAATGTCATCACTCATTCCTTCCTCTGGGAAAGCAACGGCAGACAATCATTTCGTGCCCTTTTTCCCTGGATTGCCCTGGCAGATGCCATAACATGGCAACCGTGGAGCCCGTTCAGCTTTTTTTTTTTTTTTACTGTAACCGTATGTCTACCTGATGCCGCTGACAGAGGCGATACTGCAGCGCTACACAGCAGCATTCACTTGCTTTTGCATGATAGCAGAGAAGGTTATCAGTCGTTCTGTACCATCTGCTGCCACTGTAAATTGGCAATGAGATGACGGTTATCTGTCGTTCTGTACTGTCTGCTGCTATCACGGGTGCCCCTGGCTGAGGTCGCCGGGGGCGCAAAGGCAAAAATGGGAATGACTCCCCAAGTCAATCCCTCCTTTATGGTATCTAAAAATAGAGTCAGTCCGGCCTAGAATATGGGGCAAGTGTACTAGAGAACCAGTGTATCAGAGAGCACAACTGCTCCATGTCAGATCCTGCAGAAATGACGAGCTGCATGCCATTTACGGGAGATGCCTCTGCAACAACCCCTCCCGTTGCTTCCCTCCTCCCCAACCTTCCTGGGCTACCGTGGCAGTGTCCCCCCCATTTGTGTCATGAAGTTATAAAGAATGCAGGAATAGGAAACACTGACTTGTTAATGAGATAAAATGAGGGGAAGGCAGCCTCCTGCTGCTATGACAGTCCAGGCAGGACATTAAGCGGTGTGGGAGAGAGGAGCCCAGCATCCCGCTGCTATGATAGTCCAGGCAGTACAGAATCTTTTCTTTACACAGGAAAGGGAGGGGGCTGAAGGAGCTCAGCCCCCAGTTGCTATGATGAGGACGGTTACCAGCCGTTCTGTACCATCTACTGGGAATGACCGGGAATCATTGCTATTTTTACCCAGGCGCCCCCAGCCAGCCTCACCTGAGGCCAGCCAGGAGCAATGACAAGGACAACTAGCAGTCCTACTACACCATCTGCCACCGGGGAAGGGAGAGGAGTGGATACTGCTCTTCACTACCGCAGCATCGCGTCTACCTGCAGCATTCAGTAGACACAGGGTGACATTGAAAGAAGTCAAGAAACGATTTATTTCCCTTTTCTTTCACGTGGGGGGGAAGGGAGTAAATTGTCGAGCTTTACTCTGAACCACGCCGGACAATGTGTTTGAATTTACAGGCATTGGGAGCTCAGCCAAGAATGCAAATATTTTTTGGAGACTGCTGTGGACTGTGGGATAGCTGGAGTCCTCAGTACCCCCTCCCTCCCTCCAAGAGCATCCATTTGATTCTTTGGCTTTCCGTTACGCTTGTCCACAGCACTGTGTAGCCTGGAGATTTTTTTCAAACGCTTTGGCATTTCGTCTTCTGTAATGGAGCTCTGATAGAACAGATTTCTCTCCCCGTACAGCGATCAGATCCAGTATCTCTCTTACGGTCCATGCTGGAGCTCTTTTTGGATTTGGGACTGCATCGCCACCCGTGCTGATCAGAGCTCCATGCTGGGCAAACAGGAAATGAAATTCAAAAGTTCTCTGGGCTTTTCCTGTTTACCTGGCCACTGCATCCAAGTTCAGATTGCTGTCCAGAGTGATCACAGTGGTGCACTGTGGAATACCGCCCGGAGGCCAGTACTGTCGATATGTGGCCACACTAACCCTAATCTGATATGGTAATACCAATTTTAGCGCTACTCCTCTTGTTGGGGGGGAGTACAGAAACCCATTTAAAGAGCCCTTTATATCGATATAAAGGGCCTCGTAGTGTGGATGGGTACAGCATTATATCGGTTTAACGCTGCTAAAATAGGTTTAAACGCGTAGTGTAGACCAGGTCTAGGATACAGAAGAAAAACCCAGATGTAGAGGTGCTCAGAAAATGGGATTTCCATCCAGTGGAAAAGTCCAAAATGTCGACAATAGCTTCCATCATGAATTGGGATGAAAAGTGAAAAGGAAAAGCTCAGAAAGGTTTCAATTCAGAAAGGTCAAAACAAAACATTCCAACATTTCCCATCACAATACAATGTTGAAATGTTGAAGCAATAGTGCAGATTTGTTGAAGTATTTGTGCTTGTGTTTAAGAGAGTATCACTGGAAATCAAGAGATTTCATTTGGAATCAATTGCTGTCTGAAAATGTGGATTCAAAATGAAACATGCCATTTTAAAGTATCATTTGCTACATTTGTTGTTTCAATTTTCATGACAGACAATCAAAAATGGAATTGAAATCAGCAATGTTAACAATTTCAAGAAAGAAAGAAAGAAAGGGGAGGGAAGGAAAATGAAAAGAAGATTTAAAGATGAAAGAAAGCACCTAACTGCAGACAGAAGGAAGGAAGGAAGGAGAGTACATGAGCTTGGGTTTCCTCCCTGTCAAGCAGCTTCTGTCTCCTTTGCTCAGACAAGTTGGCCAAGAGGGGCAGAGAGCAACTTACCTGGAGGTCCCTGGATGGATTCCCAGCTGCACCAGCAGTAGCTGGAAATTGCTCCTGTATGATGAGGCTATGGTACATCTCCATCCAATACCCAGCTGCTCCCATGACACTGAAAACACCACCTCAATTGTCAACCTCAGCTGAGAAGTCAATGCACTCCCTTTCCTGCCTTGGCAGGCAGGGCTAGGCTGACGTTAATGTGAATGCAGCTATGCCATGAAACTAGGGCATCTGCCTCCTGGCACTCAGTTCACCCCAACTCATGGCACCTAGCCCAGCCAGGACTCTGGCCCTGTCACCCACCTTCAGAAGAGCAGGGCGGTTGTCTCAGCAAGGGCCCAACTCTGCTAAGCCGCCTCCCAGTGAGGTGTTGGGAACACTGTCTATGTGATTGTGGGGAGCCAGAGGAAGAGATGCCTAGCTCAAAGCCAAGGGCCTTTGTTATTGGTATTGCAGATCCAGTCCCTAAGGATGCGGCAGCAGCTGGGGGAGGTGCCAGACAGTCGGTTGGCAGGAGAGAAGGGGCAGTGATGGACAGGCTGTGAGGGTTACTGTAGGACAATATTTCTCACAGCAGGTGTGATGCCAGTCACAGTGCTTCAGTGCATGAATCCAGAGATCCAAAGACTTCTAAAAAACGGGGAAAGGTTAGTCTCTCTGTGACAGTGTACCCATAAGGCTTTATGGGGAGTGCTTATAAATGTACGTATAATATAACTGAAATAGGGTTTTGCTACATATGCCATGTAACATATATATGTAAAGGTTATGATCTACTGGTTATGTTCATCTTAGTTGTATGCAGGCACCATTTGTGTGTTCAGAGTTATGAGCATTGGCTGTAAACTTGCTTGATTTCTAAGTAGTTTTAGTTAGAACATTTGGTCACTCCTTGGCAAAGGCATGTGCAAGTTAAGTGCTCAATCAGGAAGCACTTAACAGACAAAAGATCTTGGAAGACTCCAATCCACATAAGAAGTCTGCCTGCCAACGTTCAAAGTAGCATGTGGGTAATGGCTGCTACCTGCAAGTCCTGACTCATGCATGGACATGTGACTTGTGACCTGCCCATGTGATTTTGAATGTTCATTTTGTGACTGGGTTCTACACAGGGGGAGGGAGGGGTGTCTACCCAGAAGAGAAAGTCTATTTAAACTCTTGGGAAACTCCTCCATTTTGTCTTCAGCTGGCTAAGGAGAGAGTCTCTTCTCTTCCCCCCGCAACCTCCAGATACTAAAAGAAACTGGAACGAAGGACAGAGACTGCAAGGGGTATGAGGGATTGCTGGACCCAGGCTAAAAGGAGATTAGTCTGTAAAAGGGAACATTCTGGAACTGGTGAGATTATCTGTATTCAGTTGATGAGACATAGATTTGCGCATTATATTTTATTTTGCTCGGTGACTTACTTTGTTCTTTCTGTTACTATTTGGATCCACTTAAATCCTAACTTTCTGTATTTAATAAAATTATTTTTTACTTATTAATTAACTCAGAGTATGTGTTAATACCTGAGGGAAGCAAACAACTGTACATATCTCTCTATCAATGTTATAGAGGGCAAACAATTTATGAGTTTACCCTGCATGACCTTTATACAGGGTAAACCAGATTTATTTGGGTTTAGATCCCATTGGGAGCTGGGCATCTGAGTGTTAAAGACAGGAACACTTCTGTTAGCTGCTTTCAGGTAAACCTGCAGCTTTGGGGTAAGTAATTCAGACCCTGGGTCTGTGTTGGAGCAGGTGGGTGTGTTTGGCTCAGCAAGACAGGGTGCTGAATTCCCAGGCTGGCAGAAGGACAGCAGGAGTAGAAGTAGTCTTGGCATATCAGGTGGCAGATCCTCAGGGGATTTCTATGATCCAACTCATCACTCTGACCACCCCCATTTTATAGATGGGGAAAGTGAGGCACAGAAAGCCATGGAAGTGATTTGCTCATGGTCACTGTAGATGTGCAGACTCACCCCTGCGGCGCCTCCAGCTAGTCTCTCAGGGAATTAGTTCATTCCAGCTCCAGAGCACCTTCTGCAGGCAGTGATCCACCTGTCCTTTGGCCCCCGTGTCCCTCCCAGGACCTGATGCAGTTTTACCTGGGGTACTGCCCCCTGGCAGTTACCCCTCAGTCTTAGGGTCTGGTCTCCCCAGGGAACTCCCACCCTCCATCCCCACCTTGCCTCAGTATATGGCTACTGCCAGTCATTGTGTAGCCCCATGCCCTGGAGCAGACTGCCGTGTCAGCCTACTTATCACTGGCAAGGTTGGGTTTGGACCTGCTGCCTTGGCCTACTCCTGGGCTGCCCTCTGCAACCCCTAGTACCCCTTAGCCTTCTGCTAGGCTGCAGCCTGGGGCTTTCCAGGCAGGAGTTCCCCAGCTCCTCAGCCTGTCCCCAGCCCTTCTTCACTTAGGTACCCTGTGTCTAGCTCCCTGCAATCAGGCCCATCTCCCTCTACAGGCAGAGGGAGACTGTTTGGGCTTCTGGCTCACATCTTCTTATAGCTGCCAGTTGGGCCTGATTGGGGCATGGCCACAGCTGAGCCTCCTTTCCCTAATCAGCCCAGGCTTCTTGCCCCAGCCACAGCCCTCCTCCTGGGCTGTTTTAAGCCCTTCAGGGCAGGAACAGGGGACCACCCTGCTACAGTCGCACAGAGATTCAAATGCAACAATGAATAGAGCCTGGAAGTCCTGACTCCCAGTGCACTTCAGACTAACCACTGGAGATCACTCCCCTCTGAGAGATGGGAACAGAACCCAGTCCTCCACTCTAACCACTAGGCTCTTATCCACACCAGAACTGGGATAGAGACAAGGAATCCTGCTTCTCATCATCCCTGTGCTAGCCCTGTAGATCCCAATCCCCTCCCCAGAGATAGGTATATAGCTCCCAGTCCACAGTGCTCTATCCATCTGGTCCCTCTAGTTTGGAAATTAAAATAAATAAGGTTTTTTGAGTTATATAAATAAATAGAGAATAAGGAAGGTTGAGTTTGGGCTGCTATGGAGTGTGGATGGGAAGGAGATTAAAGATATTCTAGGTATGTCCAACAAGTAAAATGAATACTTTGCCTCGGATACTCAGTAAGGCTGATAACGTGGTAACTGTTCACGAAGGTGATACAGCTGATACAAACCAGTGTCTAGAAATATAAATGATACATCTGAGAGGGAAGAAAAACAGAATATTAGAATATCAGGGTTGGAAGTGACCTCAGGAGGTCATCTAGTCCAACCCCCTGCTCAAAGCTGGACCAATCACCAACTAAATCATCTCAGCCAGGGCTTTGTCTAGCCTGACCTTAAAGACCTCTAAGGATGGAGATTCCACCACCTCCCTAGGGAACCCATTCCACTGCTTCACCACCCTCCTAATGAAAAGTTTTCCTAATATCCAACCTAGACCTCTCCCACTGCAACCTGAGACAATCACTCCTTGTTCTGTCATCTGCTACCACTGAGAACAGTCTAGAATCCTCTTTGGAAACCCCTTTCAGGTAGTTGAAAGCAGCTATCAAATCCCCCCTCCTTCTTCTCTTCTGCAGACTACATAATCCCAGTTTCCTCAGCCTCTCCTCATAAATCATGTGATCCAGACCCCTAATCATTTTTGTTGCCCTCTGCTGGACTCTTTCCATTTTTTCCACATCCTTCTTGTAGTGTGGGGCCCAGAACTGGACACAGTACTCCAGATGAGGCCTCACCAATGTCGAATAGAGGGGAATAATCATATCCCTCGATCTGCTGGCAATGCCCTTACTTATACAGGCCAAAAGAGCATTAGCTTTCTTGGCAACAAGGGCACAATGTTGATTCATATCCAGCTTTTCATCCACTGTAACCCCTAGGTCCTTTTCTGCAGAACTGCTGCCTAGCCATTCGGTCCCTAGTCTGTAGCAGTGCATGGGATTCTTCCCTTCTAAGTGGAGAACTCTACACTTACCCTTGTTGAACCTCATCAGATTTCTTTTGGCTCAATCCTCTAATTTGTCTTACATAGAGAGCTTAATGCATGGAAATTGGACAGAATGGATCATTTCCATCCCACAATACTAAAAGAACTGGCATATGAGATTGCTAGTCTGGTAGCCAGTGATTTTTAATAAATCTGTTTCATGGTACCTGGTATGGGTCACAGCTGGAGAGGGCTAATCTCAGGTCAGGCAATCAAAAAACTGGACAGACACCCCTGCACTGGTTAGGATTACCATATTTGAACATCCAAAAAAGAGAACACTCCACGGGGGGTGTCAGCCACGCCCACAATATACCCCCACCCCTCCCACGCTCCGCCTCCACTCTGCTCCCTCTCCACTCAGCCCCACCACCGCATTCCTCCTCACCTTCTGTCCCGCCACTGGCTTGCTGCATCCTTCCTCAGTCCCCCCCCCCACCGCTCGCCTCCTCCCACCTGCCACTTACCTTCTCACTCCTCTGCCAGAAACCCCCATGCCTACCCCGAGAATCTTCACCAGCCGCTGGCTCACTGCTTCTTGCCTCCACACCCCTGCTCTCCCGTCCACCGCTGGCTCACTCACCTCTTCAACCTCTACTGCCCCCCGCTGGCCTTTTCATCCATCCCCACTCACCTACTCACCTCTCACCTACTCAACCCCCGCTGCTCATCGCTCGTCTCTTCACCCCACCCCACTTGCCTACTCACCCATCCTGCTCCTGGTGCCTCTGGCTCCTAGGATCAGGGGCAGCCAAAAGGTCTCTACGTGCTGCACCCTCCACAAGCGTGAGCTCTGTGGCTCCCATTGGCTGGGAAAAGCACCAATGGGAGCTGCCAGAGCCATGGAGTGGGGCTTTCAGGGGCTGGCATCGTGCAGAGACCTCTGCCCCCCATGACCTGACCCGACCCTAAGAGCCAGAGGGCCCTGCCCGGGGGCTAGGTGGTGAATCCCCGCTGTGCTTATCTGGGGCAGCCCCCGGGAAGTATCCAGCAGGTCCCTCTGGCTCCTAGAATAGAGTCGGTTCAGGTCGGAGGGCGCGGAGAGCTGCCGGTGCCTGCAAGTCCTGTATCCGCAGCTCTGATTGGGCAAGTGGGAGCCGGTGCAGTACGCGGAGACCCCCTCCACATACTGCAGGCTCCTGCCGGTGGGTGAGTGCTGGGAGCTGCCCCAGGAAGTGCCCTCAACCCCGGGACTTTAGACTTAGGGTTACCATATGTTTGTATTTTCCTGGATGTTTTTAGATATTTAAAAATTTCTCCCAGATGGTGATTTAAGAACTAAAAAGCTGGACATGTGAGGTTAAATATGGACATATGGTAACCCTAACACTGCTAGTATAGTCTATAATTAGATGTAAACAAATGAGCAATAAATGTGTGCTCCTGGATCACTATACTAGCTTAAAATGGAGCTACAGACAGTCCTGGTCGGCAGGCTATCTGTGGCCTGAGAAATTCCCCACTGCAGCCCCCGGAAACTTTTTAAAAAGTTCTTTCATCTGGCCATCATGGCTGCCAGCTGTGGGGGTGCGGGGGCGGGAGGAGAGTGGGCAGGAGAGATTCACATGCCCCTCCCCTCAACGTTGCTCCATCCTGCTGCTCCTGGGAACCCCCCCAGGGGTTACACTCAGCAATGTGCCATTCACTTCAGGCAGCTCTGCTCCTTGCAAGTGGTTCCCTAGCCCTGCTGTTGCCAGCAGAGCCACAGAGGAGAGTCCCATGCAGCCACGCTACAAGTGCCGCCTCCTGCAGCTCCCATTGGCTGGGGGAGAGGGACAGAGATACCATTACTAGTTGCTGAGCAGTCAGCTGGGATGGCATGAGGCCAAGGGAATGAGGGGAAAAGGTGGGAAATGAGCTGGGAGTTGGTGACATTATTGGCCCTCTTGTAGGATTTGAGGACTGGCATTGTCCCTAAGGTAAACTGAGTTTGAGACCCCTGCCTTCGACACTCCAGCCTAATATTACCAACCAGGCAAGCCAGACATCTGTGATGAAAGGTTATTAAAACCAAAAATCGTCTTACATTAGGTTACTTCCAGCCCCAAAGGGTCAGTCACTGGCCCCAGGTCAAGGGATATTCAAGATCTCATCAAAGACAACACTGTAGTCAATCCTATAGTAAACTAGCTGAAGATTTATTATATAAGAAAAGAGAGAAAGAGAGTATTGAGAGGATAAAGCAGGTAACATACATTACAAGTGAATGATAGCAGAGGTGTAGTAATCTGATGGTTTTCCACATGTCTCTCATGGGGGCAGAATTTAGGCCCCTACTAGCCTGCAGTGATGCCATTAAAAAAACCACCTAGACCAGGGCTTGGCAACCTTTGGCATGAGGCCCATCAGGGTAATCTGCTGGCGGGCTGTGAGACATTAGGTTTATGTTGACCATCTCTGGCATGGCCCCCCGCAGCTCCCAGTGGCTGCAGTTCACTGTTGCCAGCCAATGGGAGCTGAGGGAAGCAGTAATTTAGGTTCAGTGACTTACTTAATGTAATAGTCATCCATTCATTACAATAGGCACAGATAAGTGACAATATTAGAGGTAACATTCATGTGTTTCATGCACTGTGTTCATCAAGTAGATTTTTATTTTAACACATCTTTGATCTAAGACTAATTAAATCCAGGGTACAGACAGATAAAAACAATACAATTAACATTTCCTTTGATTTCTATCAAGACAAGTGAGTGAGGCTATGTTTACTAGCCCACTTACTATCTCTTTGATATTTTTATGCACGTGAATTGCAATGTTGGTCTGTCTGCATCACAGAGTTGGCAAACTGTTTAGACAGTGTCACAATTTGTCTATACTTTTAAAAAAGTCTGGCTAAATAAATCCATCTGACGGAAGAAGAGCTAATATCATACCTATTGTTAATATATAGTCTTGTTCGTTAGCCTGAGATAGAATTTTGGGTTTAACTTTTAGACACTGAGTTGCATTTCCTACAACCAGAGGGTCACACACATTTCTCACAACCAAATGGTCACACAGAGATTCAAAGGCAACAATGAATAGATCCTGGAAGTCCTGACAGATGGGGCTTTTAGTATAATGAGAAAAGATAAGGGATAGAGCTAAAGTGTTACCGAATATGGCAGGAGTGTAATATATGAGCCTACACCAGAAGGCTGCCTGGCTCCTCTCTCAAGCTAAGGTCAAGAAACCAGTTAGGAGGGGCAAGGGAAAATGTTGGGGGGGGGGAAGAGGCATAAGAAACACTAAAAGCCAGCAAAAAGCCTGGCCTTTGCCAGAACACAACCCCACTCCTTACCCTCCCATGGGATACAAAAGAGGTGGGACAAAGACTCCAGCCTCACAACCCTCCAGTATGGAACATGACCATAAATTGTAAGGAGTGAGACTAGGGGCGTGCACTGCAGGTATATTTGGGCCTGCTAAGAAGGAGGACGTGGGAATAGGGACACAGGCAAGGCTCTGTGGTGTCAGAGCTGGGAAAGGAACACTGGGAAATGGATTCTGTAGGCGTGTAACTCTATTGGAACTAAACCCAATAAACAGCATATTGCCTGGCCTTCGGACTTCTGTCTTCCACTTTCTGTCTGATTGACAAGAACCAGGGGAGGGGTGAGGGAAAAGCTGTCTAACACCTATATTTAATAAAGAGAAAAAGGTGATCTGGGCAATTAGAGACCTATTAGTCTGACCTCAATAGTAATCACAGCTTTAGAAGAAATGGTGAGGGAAATAACAATTAAATTCATGGAGGTAAATGATAAAGGGAATGTAATGCAACATGGATTTACCCAAGGTAGATCATGCCACACTACCCTGAATTCCTTCTGATTATTTGAAGAAGGGAAGTTCAGTCGATCTAATCTACTTTCACTTCAGTAAAGCATTTGAGACAATACCACATAGGAAATTATTAGTTAAATTAGAGAAGATGGGGATTTGTACAAACACTGTAAAATAGATAAGGAGTTGGCTAAAGGGGAGAAGGCAATGCATTGTGCTGAAAGATGAATTATCGGACTGGATGGAGATAACAAGTAGAGTCCCCCAAGGATTTGTCTTTGGACAAGCCTTATTCAATATTTTTGTTATTCACCTTGGCATAAAGAGTAGGAGTGTGCTAATGAAGCTTGTTGATGACACAGAGTTGGGAAGCATCTTCAATGCAGGGGAGGATCAGAAAGTTATACAGGATAATGTGAATGAACTTGAAGACTGGACCATAAAGGTGCTAAAGGAGCACTCAAGGATGATAAGGCCATTTGTGGAGAAACTAAAAGAATTCTTTACATTGATTTTCACATCTGAGGATATGAGGGAGATGCCCAAACCAGATCCATTCTTTTTAGGTGACAGATCTGAGCAACTGTCCCAGACTGAGGTATCATTAGAGGAGGTTTTGGAACAGAGTGATACATTAAGCAGCAATAAGTCACCAGGATCAGATGATATTTACCCAAGGAACTCAAATATGAACTTACAGAACTTCTAGCTGTAGTCTGTAACCTATCATTTAAATCAGCTTTGTACCAGATGACTGGAGGATAGCTAATGTGATGCTAATTTCTAAAAAGGGCTCCAGGGGTCATCTCTGCAATTACAGGCCTCTAAGCCTGACTTCAGTACTGGGAAACTGGTTGAAACTATAATAAAGAACAATATAGTCAGACATATAGATGAACATAATTTGTTGAAGAAGAGACAACATGGTTTTTGTAAAGGGAAATTATGGCTCACCAATTTATTAGAGATCTTTGAGGGGGTCAAGAAGCATGTGGACCAAGGGGATCCAGTGGATATAGTGTATTCAGATTTTCAGAAAGTCTTTGACACAGTTTCTCACCAAAGGCTCTTATGCAAAGTAAGCTGCCACGGGATAAGAGGGAAGATGCTCTCATAGATTGGTAACTGGTTACAAGATAGGAAACAAAGGGTAAAATAAATGTTCAGTTCTCAGAAAGAAGAGAGGTAAATAGTGGTGTCCTCCAGGGCCCAGTCCTATTCGGCATATTCATAAATGATCTGGAAAAAGGGGCAAACAGTGAGGTGGCAAAATTTGCCGATGGTACAAAATTACTAAAGATAGTTAAGACCCAGGCAAACTGTGAAGAGCTACAAAAGGATCTCTCAAAACTAGGTGACTGGGCAACAAAAAGGCAGATAAAATTTAATGTTGTTAAATGCAAAATAATGCACACTGGAAAACATAATCCCAACTATATCTATAAATGATGGGGTCTAAATTAGCTGTTACCACTCAAGAAAGAGATCTGGGAGTCATTGTGGATAGTTCTCTGAAAACATCCACTCAGTGTGCAGTGGCAGTCAAAAAAGCGAACAGAATGCTTGGAATAATAATAAAAAAGGATAGATAATGAGACAGATAGATAATGTTGCCTCTCTATAAATTCATAGTATGCCCACATCTTGAATACTGTGTGCAGATGTGGTCGCCCCATCTCAAGGTTCAGAAAAGGGAGACACAAATGATTAAGGATATGGAACGGCCTCAATATGAGGAGAGATTCATAAAACTGGGACTTTTCAGCTTGGAAAAGAGATAGCTAAGGGGAGATATGATTGAGGTCTATAAAATCATGACAGGTATAGAGAAAGTAGATAAGGAAGTGTTGTTTACTACTTCTCATAACACAAGAACTAGGAGCTCACCAAATGAAATTAATAGGCAGCAGGTTTAAAACAAAATGAAGTATTTCTTCCCATGACACACAGTCAACCTGTGGAACTCCTTGCCAGCGGATGTTGTGAAGACCATAACAGGGTTCAAAAAAGAACTAGATAAATTCATGGAGGATAAGTCCATCAATGGCTATGAGCCAGGATGGGCAGGAATGGTGTCCCTTGACTCTGTTTGCCAGAAACTGGGAATGAGCGACAGGGGATGAATCACTTGATAATTACCTGTTCTGTTCATTCCCTGTGAGGCACCTGGCACTGGCCACTGTTGGAAGACAGGATACTGGGCTAGATGGACCTTTGGTCTGACTCAGTAGGGCCATTCTTAATATTCTCATGTTCTTATGTGAGAGAAATATGGTGACATTCAATAGTACAAAGTGCAGGTTCATGCACTAATGGTCTAATAATGAGAATTTCTGCTACCAGCTGGCAGCTCATCAGTTCTCAGCATGGTCAGCTGTCAGCATTCTGGGGGGTTTGACCTCTGAACCCCTGGGCCTTCTGGTTATCTTTGGGCATCACAGGGGCTTAGCTGGAGGCACATCCATTCTGCTTTGCAACTCACTTTTCATTCTGTCTGGCTCCCCATCACATGGTTCTGCCTCCTGATGGCTCTCTGTGACTGGGATCCCAGAGTGCCACCCTGAAGTTACTCAATTAGGGTGAACGGCAAAGAAAGGGGCAGATAATCCCCAAAGCTGGTGGATATTCCAACACTTAAATTTACCAAACCAGCACAAAACATCTTCTATAATACCTTACTGGTTACCTAGAAGCCACCTAGCCTTAGGCCTCCACACAGACACGCAAGTCAAATATGCTGAGGATTACTGAAAATCTTATTCATCATATAAGAAAGTTCTACCAATCCCAAAGGATCGGACACAGTACCTCCCAGGTTAATGAATATTCCAGATCTTACCCAAATCCATGATTACAGCCAATTCTTATTAACTAAACTAAAATTTATTAAAAATGAAAGAGTATTGGCTAAAAGATCAGTATACATACAGACATGAGTTCAATTCTTGATGTTCAGATTCATCGTCGAGATGGTAAGTTTTGTAGCTGTAAAGAGTTCTTTCAGAATTAGTTCATAGGTTATAATCCAATGTTTATATTCAGGATGATTGCAGATTAGGGCTGGAGATCTCAGTTTTATGGTTTAAACTTCCCCTTCATGAAGCATCAAACAGATCTGAGATGAAAGGATCAAGCCCCAAGAGTCTTTTACACAGTTTTCAGGCCTTCTTTGACAGGTTGGAGTCCTTAAGCAGGTTTCTAAGTGATTATGAATTATCTGCCAAACTGTAATTGTTATACCCATTTTAAAGATGATTAACTGAGAAATGCAGAAGTGAAGTGACTGAACAAAGAGGAATAACTCAGAATGTACAGGCCCCTAGCCCTTTACAACTACTACTATAATATAATCCCTTAAAATTAGGGAAATGTGAGAGTTCCAATATAAGGATTTCAAAGAAGAAGTGAGGACAGATAATACAGATGAATAAGAACCACTCTAAGGACAAAGCTTGACTTGAAGAATTTGACTTAAGTCATTAACATGGGAGTGGTACTGATAACATGGTGCAATGCCTGAGTGATCAAGTGGAATCAAAAGAAGAAGCTGAAAAAAGATATCTAAACAAGACAGCTCCTGGTGATACACAGAGTATTGAATATGAATGAAGACCTGGGCAGGATGTACAGCCAGCGATGTGTTGGGTTTGCTATCTCTGGAAGACGCAATTGACATAGAAGAATGTAACATCAAAATGCACGAGGAGTCAGCCAGAGAAAAGAGATCACTTTGTTGCAATACCAGTCAATGGGTGAACATCCATCCCAGCCCAAGAAAGCATAAAAGAAGGGGAAAGCAAATTGCCAAAGAAATCTTAGAAAGATTTACACAGAAACCAATGCATGGACAGCAGTGGAGACAGATCAAAACCCTTAGAAATAAAAGATTCATAGACTCATGGTTTGTAGAAGGATGCTGTCATAAACAGAAAAGAAAAGTTAATAGCACAGAAGTAATTTATATCTCTTTGCCTGGAAAGGGTTAACCAGAACAGTGAGCCTGGCTGTCCCTTGACCAGAGGACCAATCAGAGGACAGGATACTTTCAAATCTTGAGGGAGGGAAGTTTTTGTGCTGTGCTGTTAGTTTTGGTTGTTGTTCACTCTGGGGGCTCAGAGGGATCAGACGTGCAACCAGGTTTCTCTCCAATCTCTCCAATACAGGCGCTTATAAGTTCAGACTAGTGAGTACTAGGTAGATAAAGTGAGTTAGGCTTATGGTTGTTTTCTTTATTTGCAAATGTGTATTTGGTTGGAAGGAGTTCAAATTGGTATTTGGCTGAAAAGATTCTAATTTGTACTTGTATACTTAGGCTGCGAGGGTGTTCCCAGTGTCTATAGCTGAAAGACCCTGTACCTATTCCATTTTTTTAAAATTTACAAAGATAATTTTTACTGTTTTTTCTTTCTTTAATTAAAAGCTTTTCTTGTTTAAGAACCTGATTGTTTTTTTATTCTGGTGAGACCCCAGGGGACTGGGTCTGGATTCACCAGGGAATTGGTGGGGAGAAAGGAGGGAAGGGGGAGAGAGAGGCTGATTTCTCTCTGTGTCAGGATTACTTTCTCTCTCAGGAAGAGTCTGGGAGGGGGAAAGAGAAGGAGGGAGGAAGGTGACTTGTCCTCTCTGTTTTGTGATTCAAGGAGTTTGAATCACACAGTGATCTTCCAGGGTAACCCAGGGAGGGGAAGCCTGGGAGAAGCAACGGTGAGGGAAAGGGTTTACTTTCCTTGTGTTAAGATCCAGAGGGTGTGGGTCTTGGGGGGGTCCCCCGGGCAAGGTTTTGGGGGGACCAGAGTGTACCAGGCACTGGAATTCCTGGTTGGTGGCAGCGCTACAAGTACTAAGCTGGTAATTGAGCTGAGAGGAATTCATGCTGGTACCCCATCTTTTGGATGCTAAGGTTCAGAGTGAGGAATTGTACCATGACAGATGCCTCAAAAGAGAGGCAGGGATCCTCATTATGAGTGCACAAGAGCTGTCCTTAAGGCTTAATGACATTTGAAATCAAATTGACTGACAGAACTGCTCCCCAATCTGCAGAATGTCTTCCAAAAAGGAAGAGACGGTGGAGCATGTGTCAAACATCTGCAGGAGCCTGGCTGGGAGAGTATATATGAACAGACACAATGACGTTGCCATCTTTCTGCACTGAAGCCTCTCTGGATTTAAATTACAACCACTGAATCAAAGATGCTCTAGAGAATGAAAAAAGGCTATGGTAATTGTCACAGGACAAAGACTGCAGTCACAGACGCTGGGCATAGCTGTTTTAGACAAACAAGCCCATGTTAATTGATACTGCCGGAGCAGCAGACAGAAACATGGAAAAGGAATGAGAAGAGGACAAAGTGTGAACATCTCTACTACAAAGTGCAATGATTATGAGCAAAGATTGTGCTGGCGATTACTGGAGCCCTCGGAGCGACCCCTATGGATATGAACGAGCAGATAAAGAATGGAAGACATCACAGTCTATGGCCTCCAGCAGACAGTGTTCTTTAGTCAAAGCTAAATGAGGGCATTTGAGCAACTAAAATGCAGGTTTTCTGTGGTGGGTTTAACAAAACTTCTAACCAAAATCTGTGGCGTCTGTCTGTGGCCAGGTTTCACTGGTGACTCATGGGGATAAATTTTAGATGGTGGCTTTCCTCTTTGTCTGCTTAAACATCTTGTGATCCCAGTGGTCCCTTCTGGCCTTGGAATCTGTGAATCTATGAAAGGAAATATAACAAAACAAATTAATAATACTTATAATAACTAATGTTCCCATGCTGTAATACTGAGGGTAACAATAATACAAATCTGGATGATAGATGCCCCTGAAAGCTGTGGCCCACTGTACTAGGTGACATACAAAGAGCAAGATGGGCCAAGGGTGGGAAAGGAAACAGAGACCCTGAGTTGAAGGTTGTTGCATAAGGGGAGTGAGTAGAACCCAGTAATCCTAACACAGACACTTAGAAACTCCCAGCTCTATATGGTTTTGGTCTGAGCTCTCTCTGACTTTTGAGTATGAGTATCTTATAAAAGGTTTACACAGTATTTATTTTTGTCACGTAGTATGTGTAGGAGTGTACTCAGAGATAGACCCATTGAGTGTCAAAAGATTATGAGTGTAGACATACAGAATCATTTCCTTTGTTGAGAGAGATTTCTTGTAAAATGTGTATTGACCACATTGTGCTGCTGCACAAACACCTAGTGAGAGACAGCCTGTGTCACACCGAATTTGTAATCTTAACACAGAACACAAGGGAGGGGAAACTGAGGCACAAAATGACACAGCTTGGGCCAGATCACATAGCAGGTCAGTGTCAGGGAGAGGAATAAATGCCATTTCTCCTGAGTAGCAGGCCTGTGCCCCTACCAGCTGGATCAGACTCATTGTTCTATACCCTACTGCCTCTCTGTAATTGTGACCACTTGAGTTTCCGTGAACTTTCAGGAAAACACAATACAGTAACTTTGCCTCTGCTCCTGTGCTATGCAGGGCTCCAAGGAGTGAGTGCCTAAAATCCCTTAGGGGAATAGACATGGATAAATATCCTTCCAACAGTTAGACACATATAGCTTGTCTGCAGAAAGCAACAAGTCTTAGTATATTTCCAGCAGGCTGGGCTCCGTGTGAGCAGAGAATGGTCTGTCTTAATACAGTAATTGGGACATTTAGATTGATAGATAAATAACCAAAATGAAGCAGGTGTTGGAGGAGAGAAGAATTGAGAGGATTCCACACACACTGGCATGGTAAGTTTGCTGTTGCAATGAAATACAAGTGGGGTTTGCAGAGGTGCCCTTTAAGGGGAAAAAATGTAAATGGACACTATGTATTTTTTTCAGACTGCGAGTTTGGCCATGGATGACTAAAGCAGCCCAGATGAGGGGTTACTTTAGGAAAGTGATGATAGAAAGTTTGTGCCTCAGTTTCCTCCCATGGAAAGTGGGGGAATTAATCACAATGACTCAGATATTTTTAAAACATGGATCAAGAAACCTGAATCAAAATTGTCCTTAAGCCTTACACATTGGTGTCTTCAGTCTGATAGTTCATGGGAGATATTATGGGGTACATTTAGCAGTGACAGAGCAGAGAGGTTGGGAAAGAGGGAACAATTCCAATATATGACAAACAGGGCAGAGATAAAAAAAAATAGATCTCTCTCTCTCTCTCTCTCTCGCTCTCTCTCTCTCTCTCTCTCTCTCTCTCTCTCACTGTCTCTCAGGGACAAATGAAAAACAAATGCAGAATCCATCTATCCATGTATTCATCTAATTATTTATTGTTACTTCTTTCTTTCTATTTATCTTTATTCTTATTTCGTCTATTAATTTGTTGTTACTTCTACCTAAGTTGCTAAGTTCTCTTCCTTTCTATTAGTCTCATGTAAATTATGTTGATTTTGTTGGCAAACATTGTCCCAGAGAGTCAAAGGCATTGAATTCTACCTGTCACGATACAACACTGAACAGTCAAACATGCTTCCAGATTTTGGGAACAGAGACTGCAGCATGTTTAGTCCCATGGCACATGCCCAGGAAAATCCATGCCAAAGATTGGAGATGTATTGACTAGGATACACAAGGCAAGGAATCAAAGCAAGACATAAAGCATACTCAAATTGAAACAGAGTGGTTCTGTCAAACAACCATAATTAAAACTCACCCAAATTCCTTTTTCAGAGAGAGGCTATTAATTAGAACTTGTCTACGTGGTGCAGTAGTCAACGGGAGATGAGTGTATACTCTACTGTGCACTAGCTCGTCACACTCCCAAAGGACTCTAGGATACACTGATGTAGTTCTGTTTCAAACAATACTGTGATAATGTGCACTAGGGATATTTTAGTGCAGGCCAGAAGAGCCCACGTGGACCAGTCAGTGCACAGCATGCTCAAGTATTTGCTGAATGTCAAGTGAACCCCTGTGAATGGTGATTACTTTTTCTGCTTTTGAAAAGACTGACAGACATAAAATGGGGAAACATAAGATTGGCTATACTGGGTCAGACCAATAGTCCTTCTAACCCAGTGTTCTGTCTTCTGACAGAGGCCGGTGACAGATGCTTCAGAGGGAATGAACAGAACAGGGCAATTTTCAAGTGCAACTAGATTCCTCATGTATCAGAGGGGTAGCCGTGTTAGTCTGGATCTGTAAAAGCAGCAAAGGGTCCTGTGGCACCTTATAGACTAACAGATGTTTTGGAGCATGAGCTTTCGTGGGTGAATACCCACTCCGTCAGATGCATGTAGTGGAAATTTCCAGGGGTAGGTATATATATGCAGGCAAGCTAGAGATAATGAGGCAGTTCAGTCAGGGAGGATGAGGCCCTGTTCTAGCAGTTGAGGTGTGAAAACCAAGGGAGGAGAAACTGGTTCTGTAATTGGCAAGCCATTCACAGTCTTGGTTTAATCCTGAGCTGATGGTGTCAAATTTGCAGATGAACTGAAGCTCAGCAGTTTCTCTTTGAAGTCTGGTCCTGAAGTTTTTTTGCTGCAGGATGGCCACCTTAAGGTCTGCTATAGTGTGGCCAGGGAGGTTGAAGTGTTCTCCTACAGGTTTTTGTATATTGCCATTTCTAATATCTGATTTGTGTCCGTTTATCCTTTTCCGTAGCAACTGTCCAGTTTGGCCGATGTACATAGCAGAGGGGCATTGCTGGCATATGATGGCATATATTACATTGGTGGACGTGCAGGTGAATGAACCGGTGATGCTGTGGCTGATCTGGTTAGGTCCTGTGATAGTGTCGCTGGTGTAGATATGAGGGCAGAGTTGGCATCGAGGTTTGTTGCATGGATTGGTTCCTGAGCTAGAGTTCCTACTGTGCGGTGTGCAGTTACTGGTGAGAATATGTTTCAGGTTGGCAGGTTGCCTGTGGGCGAGGACTGGCCTGCCACCTAAGGCCTCTGAAAGTGTGGGATCATTGTCCAGGATGGGTTGTAGGTCCCTGATGATGCGTTGGAGAGGTTTTAGCTGGGGACTGTATGTGATGGCCAGTGGAGTCCTGTTGGTTTCTTTCTTGCAGTAGGAGGCTTCTGGGTACACGTCTGGCTCTGTTGATCTGTTTCCTTATTTCCTCATGCGGGTATTGTAGTTTTGAGAATGCTTGGTGGAGATTTTGTAGGTATTGGTCTCTGTCTGAGGGGTTAGAGCAGTTAGGGGTTAGTTGTCTGCTTTCATGTGATGTAATTGTATAGGACTCTTTTATTCTTGACTGTTTCTGTTCAGTTCCTACCTGTCATAGAATCATAGATGACAGAGGTTGGAGGAGACCTCAGGTGGTCATCTGCTCAAAGCAGGACCAACACCAACTAAATCATCCCAGCCACTGCTTTGTCAAGCCCAACCTTAAAAATCTCTAAGGAAGGAGATTCCACCACCTCCCATTCCAGTGCATCACCACCCTCCTAGTGAAATAATGTTTATGATATCCAACTTAGAGCTCCCTCACTGTAACTTGAGACCATTGCTCCTTGTTCTGCCATCTGCCATCACTGAGAACAGCCGGGCTCCATCCTCCTTGGAACTGCCCCGCAGGTAGTTGAAGGCTGCTATCAACCCCTCCCTCACTCTGCAGCCTAAATAACCACAGTTCCATCTACCTTTCCTCATAAGTCATGTGCCCCAGCCCCCTTATCATTTTTGTTGCCCTCAACTGGACTCTCTCCAATTTGTCCACATCTCTTCTGTAGTGGGGGGCCCAAAGCTGGACGCAATTCTCCAGATGTGGCCTCACCAGTGCTGAATAGAGGGGAATAATCACTTCCCTCGATCTGGTGGCAATGTTCCTACTAACACAGCCCAATATGCTGTTAGCCTTCTTGGCAACAAGGGCACACTGCTGATTTATATCCAGCTTCTCATCCACTGTAATCCCCAGGTTCTTTTCTTCAGAACTGCTGCTTAACCACTTGGTCCCCAACCTGTAGCAGTGCATGAGATTCTTCCATCCTAAGTGCAGATACTGCACTTGTCCTTGTTGAACCGCATCAGATTTCTTTGCCCCCTATCCTCCAATTTGTCTAGGTAATTCTGGACCCTATCCCTATCCTCCAGCGTATCTACCTGTCCCCCCAGCTTCTATCAACTTTATCAACTTCTATCCTCTCTTCTTTATGAGAATATAGAGAATCCCCATTAATAAATCCTCTTCCATAGGATGTGTTTCCCAAACCCTGTACTCCTCTGGTCTTGTTGGCTTTCCCCCATACCTTAGTTTAAAAAACTTCTCAACAAGCTATTTTATTTTACATTCAACAGTCTAGTTCTGTTTTGATTTAGGTTGTGCCTATCTTTCCTGTATAGGCTTCTCCTTTCTCTAAACGTTGTCTGGTTGCTAATGAACCTAAATTCCTTCTCTGAACAGCATCGTATCATCCACATATTGAGATCCTGTAATTCTGCCTCTCTCCCTGGCCCTTTGTGTGGAACTAGAAACATTTCTGAGAATGCTACATTGGTGCTCCTGGACTTTAATCTCTTACCCACAGCCTCCGTTTGGCAGCCAGGACCTCTCTCCTTCCTTTGCCTATGTCATTAGTACCTACATGTACCATGAGTACCGACTCCTCCTCAGCCCTGCACATAAGTATCTTTAGATATCTTGAAAAGTTCTCAACCCTCACACCTAGTAAGAAGAAGATATAAGATCATAAAGGTGCGGAAAATACACTTCAGCATAGCTGGTGACTGCCCTGTCATTTGGGTCGGTGGCAGGTCAGCCAGGACAACTGTTTCTCTGGATTATGGCTCACTCCTCTGGTCTGGGATGTCACATGGTGGGTCTGGTCAGGTCTCTGTTCTTTGTTGATCCTTGTCCACCTGGGCCAAGCTGGATGGGCCATCTCAGCTTCACTGTGCTCATGGTGAAGTTGGTCTCAGGATCAGGTAAAAAGCCAACAGAGAAGATGATAGTAGGGGAGAGAAATGGAGGGGAAACAAGAGCAGGAGCTCACATATACCAGTCTGTGGTCCTCACTGGTCCAGTGCTGATGGCCAGGCATATCCCCTGGTGGCCGGTGGTCTGGTTGTACAAGGGCTCATGAGCAAAGGACAGAGTCTCTGGAGTTGAAGGAAAGGCCTGTCAGTCTGTCTCCTGGGAATCTCCCAAGCGTCTGTTCCCCAGTTGAGCCCCTCATCTTCTTAAGGATGAAAAGAATGGGATTATGGTCAGACACCCCATTGGCTTATTATATTATCGCCCAGTTAGGTCTAGTTTCCAACACACACATTTTGGTTTTTCTTCAATGAAGTTACAATGCAGTCTTTAATTACACAACCATATATTACATTTTCCATGGGATCCCTGCCTCGTTCAGTGCACAGGATGGACAAGGCTCACTGAGTAAGCTGCTTTTCAGTATTTTCTTTTCTTCTCATTCTTCAGTGTGTGGCCCCAGACCTTATTTACCGCACACTACTCTAACCTTGCTCCTAAAAGAAAATAATTGATTTTCGTCTTGCCATTTTCTATGTTGCTCATGAATACAGCATCTGATTGCTTTGTTAGGGAGCTGGCCAAGAACCAGCAAGTCCATTTAATGGGATAGGCTGTGATTTGAAAATTTGTTTTCATGCCAAATTGTAATCAAATTTCAAAATTTCCCTTGGAATGATTTTTTTTAATTTGGGTGTAAGTTCAAACATTACATTTCAGTAAAATTAAACCATTTTGTTCAATTTTCAATATTTTATTTTTTACTTTAAATCTTATTTTAGATTATTTTTATCTCACCTTTTTTATTTTATAAAATGACTCCTCATTCTAAATGTAAAATCCAGTCTCCAAAGCCTGGTTACACTAGAGCTTATAATGAGCAAAACAGCAATTTTTCCCCTGACTTCATTCCTGGAAATGTCTCACGTGTTTTGAGCTAGACACCTGACATAGAAGTTAGCAACTTCAGTGGTTAAAGTTTGGTGAAGTTATAGGCAACAGAAAAGTTTATAAAGAGCAGTGTCAGGCAACATTAATAAGAGCCAGCATTTCCAGCCCGGCCTAAAATAATGTCAATCAATACCCAAATACCAAATAACATTTTGTGTACCCCAATGGCTTTAACAGGGGGGATGGATTGGGTGACCCTGTATACGAGTGTTCCAGAAAGGTTAATCATTAGTCCTTCTGAAATCTCATTTATCTTCTTCCTTGTCGATGCAACTTGTAATTGATTGAGAGGGAGGGAGCAGGAGAAAGGAAAGGATGGTGCTAAATCTTGCAGTTCATACACATAACAGACCATCACTGATATAAAAGGAAGTAAAATGAGGGACAATTCAAGAGAGCCCAGCTCAATAGTGCCCTGATCTTGACTGGATCTTGATCCTGCAGCATTCTACTATGATCTTTGGTGCCAAATCTGAGGAACTGTCCCAGACTGAGGTGTCATCAGAAGAGGTTTTGTAACAAATTGATAAACTAAACATCAATAAGTCACCAGGACCATATGGGATTCACCCAAGAGTTCTGAAGGAACTCAAAATGTGATATTTCAGAACTACTAACTGTAGTCTGTAACCTATCATCTAAATCAGTTTCTGCACCAAATGACTAGAGGATAGCTAATGTGATGTCAATTTTTTTTAAAAGACTTCAGACGCGATCTTGACAATTACAGGCCAGTAAGCCTAATTTCAGTTTTCTTTTCTATAGTTTCTATAGTTGAAACGATAGAAAAGAACAAAATGATCAGACACATAGATTAATATGATTGGTTGGGGAAGAGTCAACATGGTTTTTGAAAAGAGAGATCATGCTTCACCAATTTACAAGAATTATTTGAGGGGGGTCAACAGGCACGTGGACAAAGGGGATCGAGTGGATATAGAGTACTGAGATTTTCAGAAAGCCTTTGACAAGGTCCCTCACCAAAGGCTCTTAAGCAAAGTAAGCTCTCATGGGATAAGAGGGAAAGTTCTCTCATGGAGCAGTAATGGATTAAAAGGTAGGAAACAAAGGCTAGAAATAAATGGTCAATTTTCAGAATAGAGAGAGGTAAATAGTGGTGTCCTCCAGAGGTCTGTACTGGATCAGTCCTATTCAACATATTCATAAATGATCTGGAAAAAAGGATAAACACTGTGGTGGAACAATTTGCAGATGATACAAAACTACTCAAGATATTTAAGTCCAAAGCAGACTGTTAAGAGTTACAAAGAAATGTTGGAAAACTGGATGACTGGGCAACAAAATGGCAGATGAAATTCAATGTTGATAAACGCAAAGTAATGCACATTGGAAAACATAATCCCCACTATACATATAAAATCATGAGGTTTAAATTAGCTGTTACCAATGAAAAGAGATCTTGGAGTCATTGTGGATAGTTCTCTGAAAACATCCACTCAATGGGCAGCAGTGGTCAAAAAAGCGAACAGAGCGTTGGGATTAATTAGGAAAAAGATAAGATAATAAGACAGAAAATATCATATTGGCTCTATATAAATCCATGGTACACCCACATCTTGAATATTGCATGCAAATGTGGTCTTCCCATATCAAAAAAAGATATATTAGAAATAGAAAATATTCAGAAAGGGCAGCATAAATGATTAGAGGTATGGAACAGTTTCCTTTATGAGGGGAGATCGATAAAACTGGGATTTTTCAGCTTTAAAGACATGACTAAGGGTGGGGATATGATAGAAGTCTATAAAATCATGATGAATGTGAAGAAAGTTATTTACTCCTTGTCTAACATCACAAGAACTAGGGATCATCCAAAGAAATTCATAGGCAGCAGGTTAAAAACAAACAAAAGGAAGTTTTTTTTTTCACACAATGCACAGTCAACCTGAAGAACTCTTTATTGAAGGATGTTGTGAAGGTGAAGACTATAACAGGGTTGGAAAAGGAACTAGATGTGTTCCTGGAGGACAGATCCATCAATGGCTATTAGCCAGCATGGGCAGGGATGGTGTCCCTAGCCTGTGTTTTCCAGAAGCTGGGGAATGGGTGACAGGGGATCACTTAAAGTCATTGTATATCAGGATTGGAAGGGACCTCAGGAGGTCATCTAGTCCAACTCCCAGCTCAAAGCAGGACCAATCCCCAACTAAATAATCTCAGCCAGGGCTTGGCTTTAAAAACCTCTAAGGAAGGATAACCCACCACCTCTTAGGTAACACCTTTCAGTGCTTCACTGCCCTCCTAGTGAAAAAGTTTTTCCTAACATCCAACCTAAACTTCCCCCACTGCAACTTGAGATCATTACTCCTTCTTCTGTCATATGCTACAACTGAGAACAGCCTAGGTCCATCCTCTTTGGAACCCCCTTTCATGCAGTTGAAAGCAACTATCAAATCCCCCCTCCTTCTTCTCTTCTGCAGACTAAAAAATCCCAGTTCCCTAAACCTCTTCTTATACATCATGTGCTCCAGCCCCCCAATCATTTTTGTTGCCCTCCACTGGACTCTTTCCATTTTTTCCACATCCTTCTTGTAGTGTGGAGCCCAAAACTGGACACAGTACTCCAGATCAGGCATCGTCAATGCTGAATAGAGAGCAGTGATCATGTCCCTCTATCTGCTGGCAATGCTCCTACTTATACAGCCCAAAATGCTATTAGTCTTCTTGGCAACAAGGGCACAATGTTGACTCATGTCCAGCTTCTCGTCCACCATATCCCCTAGGTCCTTTTCTGCAGAACTGCTGCCTAGCCATTTGATCCCTAGTCTGTAACAGTTCATGGGATTATTCTGTCCTAAGTGCAGGACTCTGCACTTCTCCTTGTTGAACATTATCAGATTTATTTTAGCCCATTCCTCTAATTTGTCTCAGTCCTCTGTATCCTATCCCTACCCTTCAGCATATCTACCACTCCTCCCAGTTGAGTGTCATCTGCAAACTTGCTGAGAGTGCAGTCCACACCATCCTCCAGATCATTAATGAAGATATTGAACAAAACCAACCGCAGGACCGACCCTTGGAGCACTCTGTTTGATATCGGTTGCCACTAGACATGGAGCTATTGATCACTACCCATTAAGCCCAACGATCTAGCCAGCTTTCTATCCACCTTATAGTCCAATCATCCAGCCCATATTTCTTTAACTTGCTGGCAAGAATACTGTGGGAGACCATATCAAATTTTGCTAAAGTCAAGGAATAACACATCCACTGCTTCCCCCTCATCCACAGAGCCATGTATTTCATGATAGAAGGCAGTTAGGTTAGTCAGGCATGACTTGCCCTTGATGAATCCATGCTGACTCTTCCTGATCACTTTCCTCTCCTCTAAGTGCTTCAGAATTGATTCCTTGAGGACCTGCTCCATGATTTTTCCAGGGACTGAGGTGAGACTGACTGGCCTGCTGTTCCCTGGATCCTCCTACTTCCCTTTTTTAAAGATGGGCACTACATTAGCCTTTTTCCAGTCATCCAGGACCTCCCCCGATTGTCATGAGTTTTCAAAGATAATGGCCAATGTCTCTGCAATCACATCCGCCAACTCCTTTAGCATCCTCGGATGCAGTGCATCCAACCTCATGGACTTGTGCATGTCCTGCTTTTCTAAATAGTCCTGAACCACTTCTTCTTCCACAGAGGGCTGGTCACCTCCTCCTCATAGTGTGCTGCCCAGTGCAGTAGTCTGGGAGCTGACCTTGTTTGTGAAGATAGAGCCAAAAAAAGCATTGAGTACATTAGCTTTTTCTACATCCTCTGTCACTAGGGTGCCTCGCATTCAGTAAGTGGCCAACACTTTCCCTGACCTTCTTCATTTTGCTAACATACTTGTAGAAACCCTTCTTGTTATTCTTAACATCCCTTTCTAGTTGTAACTCCGTTTCTGATTTGGCCTTCCTGATTTCAGTACTGCATGCCTGAGCAATATTTTTATTCTCCTTCTTGGTCATTTGTCCAATCTTCCACTTCTTGTAAGTTTCTTTTTTGTGTTGAAGATCAGCAAGGATTTCACTGTTAAGCCAAGCTGTTGGCCTACCATATTTACTATTCTTTCTACATACCGGGATGGTTTGTTCCTGCAACCTCAGTAAGGATTCTCACACTTCTTATCAAACTGTCTGTAATGGGCTATCTTGATTATCACTTCAAAAGTTTTTTCTCTTACTTAATTGGCCTCTCGGAGTTGGTAAGACAACTCCAACCTTTTCATGCTCTCTCTGTGTGTATATATATATCTCCTCACTATATTCCATGCATTCAAAGAAGTGGGCTGTAGCTCACGAAAGCTTATGCTCAAATAAATGTGTTAGTCTCTAAGGTGCCACAAGTACTCCTGTTCTTTTTGCAGATACAGACTAACACAGCTGCTACGCTGAAACCTAAAATACAGGCAGGTCTCCTGGACTCCTTTCCCCCTCATGTTGTTTTCCCTGGGGATCCTATCCATCAGTTCCCTGAGGGAGTCAAAGTCTGCTTTTCTGAAGTCCAGGGTCCATATTCTGCTGCTCTCCTTTCTTCCTTTTGTCAGGATCCTGAACTTGACCATCTCTTGGTCACTGCCTCCTTGAGTCCCATCCACTTTTGCTTCCCCTACTAATTCTTCCTGGTTTGTAAGCAGCAGGTCAAGAAGATCTGTGCCCCTAGTTCAGTGGTCCCCAACCTTTTTGTGGCAAGTAGCACATTATGTTTTCAGAAGAGTGTGGCATGCACCAACAATTTTTCAAGGCTTATTTTGCATTTGTACAATAAATATGAAAAACATCATATTTAATATTACATAATATATGAATCCATAAGATAAAATAGGTAATTGTACATGAAAAAGGTATTAATTAAATTATTTGTCAATTACTCTTTCACCTTACCATGTGAATTTGTTCTTTTTTATCTACCTGTATGAAAAATTAAGGAGTTTTTACAAAATAAATATCATAAACACTTTTCATCTTATTTATTTTTTAAAAAGTAACACATTATTGAACTGCTTGTCCAAATATATTTATTATTCTTACTTTAACATAGATAGCCAGTTATAGTTAATTAAAAATATTCTGTGTATTGTTACTTGTATCTGTATTTCAATACACAAACAAACAAGTATGAAAAAAAATTAAACACAAGTTAATCATAAGCGCTCATCAGCACTTAATGGAAAATAGGTATAATTAATTCACGTGGTTATTTTAATAAAGTCAGTGTGATTTTTGACACTGCATTTCTTCAGCTAATTTTTCGTAGTGGGGAGAGTAGGATGATATTCCCGTTCGTAAGCAATCATCAAGACAGGCATCTGTAAGCTGAGATCTCTATTTTGATTTTATGATGTTCATTGTTGAAAACAGAACTTTGCACAGACAAGTGGAACTGAAATAAGATTTTATTTTGTATGCTACATTTTTTAAGATAGGAAACTTTTTTCGGTCAACCAGATTCCAAAAGTTTTCATCTGTTGTGTAGGTTTTAGAACAATATAAATTTGAAGGTCCAAAATATCCAGTTCTGCGTCTTCTGTTCTTACTTGAGTGAGACTCGAAATTGATGTAGCCATTTCTGTTACCTCTATTTGGGAAGTAAAAGGATTCACAAGAAAGGCAATTACAGGCTCAGTGGTGGTGAACTGTTGAAATCTCTTTTCAAATTGTTCCAGCAGTGTTTGAATATAGATAACAAATGGTGATGGGTTAAAATCACTGTCACATACCATTTTCTTCGTACTTGGGAAATGTTCAAGAGACTTGGTCTTCATATGTGACATCTAGAAGATCAGTTTTGTTTTGAATGATTTTACAGAACCTATCATTTGAGCCACGTTTGTCTTTTCCCTGGAGCTCAAGATTTAAAATGTCCAGTTTGTCAGTAATGTCAGCAAGAAAAGCCAAGTCCATTAACCAGCTGGAATCTTCTAGTTGCTCAAAGTTCTGATTTGTGGACTTTGGAAATTCTTTGATCTCTTCTATTAGGCTTAAAAATGTGCAAGAACTTTAGCTTCGCTCAGCCATCGTACTTCTGTGTGCAAGATAAGATCAGATTGTTTATCATCAACATCTTAAACAGCCTTAAAAAGTAGGTGTTGCAAAGGTTTTGCTCAAATAGAGTTAATTATTTTAATAACAACGTTCATAACATGTTGAAAGAGAGAACTTTGAGGCACAAAGCTTCTTGATGGATAATGCAATGATAAGACATAAAGTTTGAAAAGGATTCATTCTTCTTACATTTGTCTTCAGAAACCAGAGAGAAGCTGCAGCCCCGCATCTGCCGGGGACAGAGAGTGCCGGCGACCGCAGCCCTGGAGTTCTCTGTCCCTGGCAGGCGCGGGGCAGTGACTTCTCTCCGGCTTAGCAACAGCCTCGCATTTGCTGGGGACAGAGAGAACCGACGCCTGCAGCTCTGGTGTTCTCTGTCCCCAGCAACCACAGGCCCATGGCTTCTTTCCCCTGCTGAGCACTAGGTGGGTGTACATAAATGCCCCAGCAGGTGCCATGTTGCCCACGGGCACCTCGTTTGGGACCACTGCCCTAGTTGGTTCCTCCAGCACTTGCACATGGAAATTGTCCCCTACACTTTCCAAAACTTCTTGGATTGTCTGTGTACCTCTGTATTGCTCTCCCAGCAGATATCGGGGTGTTTGAAGTCCCCCATGAGAACCACAGCCTGTGATCTAGTAACTCCTGTTAGTTGCTGGAAGAATGCCTTGTCCACCTTATCCTCCTGGTCTGGTGGTCTATAGCAGACTTGGTGATTACCTGTTCTGTTCATTCTCTTTGGGCTACCTGACATTGGTCATTGTAGGAAGACAAGATACTGAGCTAGATGGACCTTTGGTCTAACCCAGTATGGCTATTCTTATGTACTACTGATCTTGCTATTAAGAGCACTGTGCAGCATTTTTACAATTCTTAACAGTGGAATCTTATAGTGGAATGATTAGGGTGGGTGGCTTGGAGTCAGGACTTCCTGCTTCTATTCCAAGTTCTGGGCTTAGCATGTAATCCAATGATTATGGGAGGGGTGGGGCAATATCACGACTCCTGGGTTCAAATCCCGCCCCCCACCAAGAGAGCATGGGGTCATGGGTGCTATAGAAGTGAGAAAGCAGCCTGGGACCTTTTTTGTTCTGTTATGGGTAGATAGTGTTGGGTCATGGCTAGAACAGCTGACTGGGATTTAGGGTGTGTCCTGCATTCTGTTCCTGATTCTACAGTCAGTCATTGTATAGCCATGAGTGAGCCCTTTCATCTCTGTAGTAGATGCTACTCCCATTGGCAGCAGTGTAAATACAAAGTAATTCCACTGCTTTCAGTGACATTACCCAAGATTTACACTGGTGTATTTGAGAGCACATTCTAGCTCTCTGGTCTGCATATTCCCCTCTATGAAATGAAGATAAGATTCACCTAATTTTATACTTCATTGAGTAGAAAGGTATTCAGACGTCTAAAAAGCAATTGGTCCTTACTCTGTTTTCCTTCAGCTTGGTGTAAACCAGCAGCAATCTCATTTGGTCAATGGGGCTGACTATCCTCTCACTCTACCCAGTGTAAATCTGGACTAACTCCACTGGAGTCAGTGGTTCTCTACACCCCATCCCATTTTACACCAATCTGCACAAGCCAGAGGTCTGACTTCTGTGAACTAAGGTGGTTTTCACAAAAGAAGAATTATTTTACTGATGTAATCCTGACCATTGCCCTTCTCCTTCCCTCCAGAGGCAGCGCATGATGTTCTGAGGAAGAAAATGTCCAACCAAACCACCTTGATCCATTTCTTTCTCCTTGGATTCTCAGACATTTGGGAGCTGCAGATTTTGCACTTTGTGGTGTTCCTGGTGATTTACCTGGCAGCCCTGAAGGGGAACCTTCTCATCATCACAGTTGTAGCCCTCGACCACCAACTTCACACTCCTATGTACTTCTTCCTGGTGAATCTGTCAATCCTAGACCTCGGCTCCATCTCTGTCACCAGCCCCAAATCCATGGCCAATTCCCTAATCAACTCCAGATCAATTTCCTATGCTGGATGTGTCATCCAAGTCTTTTTCCTCATCTTCTTAATGGGAACAGATTTTTCCCTTCTCACCATCATGGCGTACGACCGATACATCGCCATCTGCCAAGCACTGCACTATGAGAGTGTGATGAACAGCAGAGCTTGTGTCCAAATGGCAGCCAGTGCTTGGCTCAGTGGAATTCTTTATGCTGCACTGCACACCTGGAACACATTTGCAGTAACTTTCTGTGCAGGCAACATAGTGAATCAGTTTTTCTGTGAAATCCCCCAGCTCCTTAAACTTGCCTGCTCTGACTTGTACCTCAGGGAAATTGGGGCTCTCATCTTTAGTGCATGCATAGGCTTAAGTTGTTTTGGTTTAATAATTATGTCATATGTTCAGATCTTCAACACAGTGCTGAGAATTCCTTCTGAGCATGGCCGGCATAAAGCCTTCTCACCTCACTGTGGTTTCCTTGTTTGTTTTCACTGGTATCTTTGCCTACCTGAAACCCACCTCCAGTTCAGCATCAGGTCTGGATCTCGTGGTGGCTGTTCTCTATTCTGTGGTGCCTTCTATGATGAATCCGGTCATCTACAGCATGAGGAACAAGGAGATCAAATCTTAATTGAGGAGACTGACTATGGGGAGGTTATTCATCAAGAATTAATTTTCTGTCTTTTTCAAATAAATACTCTTTCAGTTTGTGTCTCCCAGTCCATGTTATTTATTTCCATGACAACGCAGTTTATGCAGAAGTGGACAAGATTCTGCTCTCAATTGCCCCCAGTGCAAATCCAGATTAATTCCACTGATGTCAATGTATTTGGGCTGGTTTACATCATCAGAAGATCTGACCCAATTCTGGTGTGTATTTCATAGGAGGGAGGAATCAGCATTTCATTCTGTGCCCAAGCAATGCCTATTAAGCTGTGTTGCCACTTACACCTGTTCCATAGACACTAGAAAGCAAAGATGGGAGCTTCTTTCCCTTTTATGTATTAATTAAGATCAAATGGTATCATCATGATAATCTAATCTGACCTCTTGCACATTGCAGGTGGCAGAACGTCACCCACTCACTCCTGTAATAGACCCTTAGCCTGTGGCTGAATTAGTGACATCCTCAAATCATGATGTAATCACTTCTAATTACAGAAAATTCACCATTTACACTATTTTAAACCTATAAGTGACCCATGCACTATGCAGCAGAGGAATGTGAAAATTCCCCAGTGTCTCTGCCAATCTGACTCCAAATATGGCGATCAGTTAGACCTTGCACATGTGGGCAAGACCCACCAGGCAGATTCCTGGGAAAGAATTCTCTGTGGTAACTCAGACTCTTCCCCATCTAGTGTCTCATCTCCAGAAGCTGGCGATCGTTGCTACTGGTAGTTGCCGATGGGCCGCATACCATTGTAGGCAGTCTCATCATGCCATCCCCTCCATAAGCTTATCAAGCTAAGTCTTGAAGCCAGTTAGATATTGTTTGGCCCCACTGTTCACCTTGGAAGGCTGTTCCACAGGGTATCAGCAGAGTCAGAGTGACATAAAACTGGCATATGTGAGAAAAATAATCAGATCTTAACATTTAGGGCTAGATCCTTAGCAAACCAGTGTAGTTCTATTCATTTTGATAGCACTTAACTAATTTACACCCTATGGGGATCTGAAATCCTGATTTCAATGGAGATACATCCATCTACATGTATCCTTGATAGAAGCTACGTAGGGGTTGAACACAGGGCCTGTAGATTTTCAAGCAGGATCCCATAATCCCTAGGCTACAAGCACTAAGTGAACTACTATAGAGACAAAAACCGACTCATAAGCTGCTGTACAAGCTCTGACCACTAGAGGAGACTATGAGCCATGTTGTGTTAGCCTGGGTTACATGCACATTTCTGGAGTGTGAGGATCTGAGTGACCGTGTGTACCTGAGAACAAACGGCAATAACAATGACATGGGTTTATTGGGAACGTCTGGCCTCCAGGATGTGTTAGGTGAACTGAGTTCAGATAAAGCAGCCACACAGAGTCACTTATACAAATGCCATCTATTGGTCTCTGTGTGTTACAAATCTCCTCTCTGCCCAATCCCCAGAGTCAACGAGTTTGTCACACCCCTACCAGGGAGCCTGTCTCTTTAGATCAAGCTGCAGGGACTCCCACTCTTACTTCTGGAGATCCCTGGTTCAACCACAAGGTACCAGCCAAGATACTGACCATCATATAAGTGCAACAGGGGCTCTATTTCTATATTTATCCTAGAATCATAGAATCGTAGGACTAGTCTGGTCCCCTGCACTCATGGCAGGGATAAGTATTATCTAGACCATCCCTGAGAGGTCTTTGTCTAACTTGTTCTTAAAAATCTCCAATGATGGAGATTCCACAATCTCCCTAGGCAATTTATTCCAGTACTTAACAACCGTGGCAGTTAAGAGGTTTTCCCTATTGTCCAAGCTAAACTGCTCTTTCTGCAATTTAAATTCATTGATTCTTGTCCTATCCTAGAAGGTTAAGGAGAACAAATTTTCTCCCTCATCCTTCTACAATCTTTTATGTACTTGGAATCTGCTATCATGTCCCTGTGACACTCTGTGCTCCAAAACTGTACCCTGGTACCCCCATATTTTACATGGTAATATGACTAAGATAGAAAGCAACAAAGAGTCCTGTTGCACCATATAGATTAACAGACGATTTGGAGCATAAGCTTTCTGGGGGGGAATACCCACTGCGTCTGACAAAGTGGGTATTCACCCATGAAAGCTCATGCTCCAATACATATTATAGTCTATAAGGTTCCACAGGATTCTTTGTAGATTTTTACAGATCCAGACTAACACGGCTACCCCTCTGATACATGACTATGATAGGTTTTGTACAAAATATGCCTTATGAGGTATCATTTAAAAATCATTAATATCCTGTTGCATTGTATGTGCTATCACTATATGGGAAGTTATGAAGTTTGCTATGTATATGTTACTGAAGTATATTGTAAGATTGGAAACACCTACAATCAGCCTTTCAGGTACAACAATGGTGAAGCCAGCCAACGTTCATGGCCCATTAAGGGGAAACCACACTACCAAGGACTATCACAGGATCTGTATACAATGAAGGCTTTTCAGAGGGAGCATATAGGGAATGGAGATTTCTTAACTCACATTATAGCAAAGGATCTTTCCAGAAAGCTGGAGGAAGCTATAAAGGGGGGAAATTACATCATCACTTGGTCTCACTCCCCCCCCGGCAGTTGAATGCCTGGGAAGACATCTTGTGGACAAATGGGGGAGGTGGTCCCAGGCTGAAAAGAGGAATCTCAGTCTGTGCCTGAAGGAACTGTACCACCATGTTGAGACAGTGTTTGAGTCAAATTCTTTCTAGTTTGCAGAACTCAGATTGTAATTTTGCTTTTATTTCTTGGGTAACCAATTTTGATCTGTACATTTATTACTTATAATCACTTAAAATCTATCTCTCTGCAGTTAATAAATCTGTTTTATGTTTTACCTAAAACTGTGTTTTGCTTGAAGTGCTTGGAGAATCTGATCAGTGTACAGAAGCTGGTGCACATCGACTTTTCTTTGTAGAAGTGGCGGACTGGGTAATAATCTTTCACCAGTGAGGCTTCTGACCAGGTGTGATGGGTGCACCTACTCTGAACCAGCCCCTAAAGGGTTAACTGTGCTTTTCAGGCTAAGGAAGCCCTGGCTCTCTGACTCTGCTGGGCATGTTCAGCCTGGAGGCAGAGTATTAAAGGAAGCAGCCCAACTCAGTGTGGGCAGACTGCTGAAGCGGGAGGATGCAGACTGCTGGCTCTCTTCAGGGAGCTGATACAGGCTCCAGATACAGACCCAGGGCATGCAGAGCTCCAGACAGACCCCAGACTGCCTGAGGAGCCCAGAGAAGAGTCCGCGAAGGCAGGAACTGTGCCACCTGAAGCCCCAGAGACCTGGGGGATCTGTGGAGCATCACTGGGGGAGAAAGTGTAGGAAGCAGCCCAGGAGACTTAGACTTTTCTCCAGTGAGTGAACAGGGGAACCAGTCAGTATGTTTCATGAGGATGTGTGCTGACGCGGTGCTGAGCACCTCCACCACCGCCAAAGCCTGGGGTGGGACTTGGAGAAGAAGGGAGGGTTTGAGTCCCCCAACCTGGGCACTACAAATCCCTGAGTGGTGCCTCACTTCCCCAATGGGCCAATAGGCCACACAGTTTTATAGAGTGGGACAACTTTATTTAATCTGGACATTAGGTCATGCTGCCCTGATTGGAAGGGCCACTTTATTGACTCTGGCCATCTTCCTGCCTGACTTGACTTCCCAGGAGGTGTTCTGCCTGCCAGAAGCCCGTATCTGAGATATCATGGAAGGATTCTTAAGGATAATTGTGCCTAGACTAAACTAAACACTTCCTTGTTTCTCAGGTTATATCTGAGAAGGTTGATTGGTGGGCTCAGATTACCATAGAACAACTACAGCTTCCTCTGTGTAGCTCTTTCCATGCACCTCTCAGCGGCCATCACAAGTGAGATCCTCCTGTAGCTTCATTCCAGCTAATAGAAACAAGGGAGAGAGTAAAAGAGCAGCTTTCCATTCCTTGGTGATGAGAGAGCAAGAGGCCCCATTCCCATCTTATGGCCTCTCACCCATTTGCTACCCCATAAAACCCAAGGCCTCTTAATTTGACTGGTTGCATTGCAAAGTTTCTCTGTGCCAGAAGATGCTACCTTGAGAGGAAATTCATTAAACAATAAAATTAGTTTACATAAAAGGCTGCATTTTCATTGAGGTTGTGTCTAACAATCTTGCTTGATGCCATTAAAAACACATTTTTAAAGAAAGTCACAACTTGCAGTGGACCTGTGTGGGGTTCAGATGGTGACAGACAGGTTCTGGGGAATGACTAGACATGTTTTTCCATCATAGAGTATTTAAATAGCTACAAACATGTATAGCAACACATATCTATTGCATCTCAAACTGTAGCCATAGTCATGAGATGAAGAAATAGGGTTTCACTCCAAGGGGTGCTGTCCAGGATCCCAAACCTACAAGCCCAAGGATGGAGAACACTGGGCATACCCATTTCCACTTCTTTCCTGGAAGGCCACACAGAAAACAGGTTACAGAGCTAGGAAATAAATTATTTTTTCTAGTGCCTAAACCACCAGACCTTCCTGCCTCAGCCTGGGAAGGAAGGAGATACAGCAGCTATGCTGTCTACATGCTGCAAGGCTGCATAGGGTCACTGATGAGAACTTAGCATGCATACTGTACTGCATGATTGATATAAGAAAGGAGCAACTATATTGCATAATGTTGTTCACCTATCAGCAGAAGCTCTAGGGTGGAAAAAGGGGGTAGCTATACCATACCCAGCGCTCTACATGGCTGCAGAAATTAAGGGATAAGAAAGGGGCAGCTATAGGGATAGATTCTCAGTTCTAGTAAACACATAGCTCTGTTTACTTTAATGGGGCTACATCAATTTGCATCTGCTGGGGGACTGGCCCGTTGACTCTAATGGAGCTACAGCTTATGCCTACCAACTGGGGATCTGGCCCACAGATCCAGCAGAGCTACGTCAATTTACATCAGAGGAGAATGTTGTTCACTAACCCCAATGGAGATTCATTGATTTACACCAGCTGGGGCTCTGGCCCACTCACGCCAATGGAGTTCATGTCAATATAATCCAGCTGGCAATCTGGCCCATTGTCATCACTCCGAAAGGTAAACTAGTGCTTCATCATACGATGAAAGATTTTCCCCCAGAGGCTCATTAGGTTATTTCACTAAATGCATTTACATTTGGGAAAACACAAGTCAGTGGCATGAGACATTAATAAAAACAATGCTTTGGAGATATAAAAGGTTAATGGTGATGGGTTGAAGTGAGACCTTATTAAAAAGTTTTGGGACTCGATTGTACTTCTTAAATACTTTGAACTGGACTAGGAACAACAATCTTCCCCACAGGATTTGCAATAAGAAAGAAATTGTTAGTCTTAGGCTTTCCGCAAAACGCCAAAGTAATTCAGGACAAGGTGAGACAGCTATCCCCAGATGCGGACAATACATTGTGATGCACAAATTCAATGGTTTTATAGACTATGCTAGAATGTTTATGCTAACTGATGTGTGCATACACACAAGTGTACATGTGTTTCTGTCTGCATAAACAATTATCCTCTTCTGTGTGGTTTTAGATCCTCTAAAGTGTGCTCTTTTTTATGCTTCTTAGAACTGATTTTCTTGAGATAATGTAAGGGCCAGTACTTCCAAATCCACAATAGTCTTGGAGTGTGTGTGATATTCTAAACCTTGGCAGAGCATACTGTAACCCCCATATTCCTCATTTTCATATAATCGTGATCTCACATATAAAGCATGCCTTGTAAGTTATCAGGGGAAAGGTTATTTATTTTCAATAGAAATATTTTTTTAAAATTTTAATACATATAATCCATCAGGTACAAACAGCTACATGCATAATTTGCTCTGTATTTATGCTGGGATTTTTCAAATAATGCCATGGATTTAGATATCCAAACTGAAATACAATAGGAGTTAGATGCCTAAGACCCGTAAGCTCCTTTGAAATCCCCAGCCTAAGTCTTTGTCCCATATCTCCTACACAACTAGGCTTCCTCCCCTCCATTTGTCTTAAGGAACTTTGGCCCAGATTCACAAAGGTGTTGAGACACTGAGCTCCCTTATAGCCTGGAGCCTCCCTTGGGCTATGGGATATTCAGATATGGGTCTTCCTCAATCTCTCCTGTCAGAGTGGCTCCACTTTAATTAAATAATTGAATAATTACATATTAATTGGGCCACAGGAAGAGCAAGAAGACTTTATAGCTCAGTGGTTAGAGCACTCAACTGAGAAGTGGCTGATCCCTCTTCAATCCCTTTCCCTCAGCAGGCACAGTGGGAACTGCAACAGGGGTTCTCCCACATGCCAGGTGAGTGCCTGAAACCTCGGGCTAAAGGTTATGAGGGAGAATATAGGTGCCACGAGGCCTAGATAAAAGCAGCAGTGCACATGCGCAAAGGCAGGAAGATAGGTGCAAAAATGTTGGCGCTGAGTGAGTTTACGCACCTATTGGGTGAGGCACCCATCAGATGTCCTTTTGTGGATTTTGGTAGTGCCTAATAATGGGATGCAGGTTCCTAAATCTGGAATTAGGCACCTCAGCCTGTCTGTGTATCCAAGCCTCTGAGCCTGGATTTTATCCTGTTCATCCATCTATCTGACAGGTTCCTCAGCCCATTTCTAAAAGCCACCGGCCAGAAGCCTGCCCTTGTACCTTGCCATTACCACCCCTTTTCTGAAACTCAAAATTAAAGAGAAGCAACAAGAGAAGCCAGATGAGAGTGAATCATAACCTGGCTACCTGCCAGATTGTAAGGTCAGAGATCACAGGCCAGACTTGTTTAGCTATGATTGTTTCCATTTACAGTGTACTTTAAAAAATAGCATGGATTCTCTGATCTCTTGTCAAGGCCACACACTCACTCCTAACATGTGCCAAAGCCTCCTTGACATTTTTATTTCTCAGGCTGTAGATGATGGGGTTGACTAGAGGAGTCAGAACTGTGTAGAAGACAGAGAAGACTTTGTTCAGGTCTCTCAGAGTTGGGGTTTTGGGAGACAGGTACACAATATTCAGGGTCCCATAGAAAATGGTCACCACAATGAGGTGGGAGGAGCAAGTGGAAAATGCTTTTTGCCTCCCAGTGGTAGATGGAATTCTCAGGATCGTGATGATGATGCAAATGTAGGAGATGAGAGTCAATAGAAATGGGGGCAGGGTGAATATGGAGGCCAGGACTAAAGTGACAAGTTTGATCGGGCGGGTGTCACTGCAGGAGAGTTTAGTCACTGGGGTGAAATCACAAAAGAAATGGTCTATTTCACTGGGGCCGCAGAAGATTAAACGTGACATCAGAGATGTTACTATAGCACTAGCCACCATCCCATTGATCCAAGACCCTGCTGCTAGCTGGAGGCAGAATTTGCCATTCATATGAGTTGCATACTGCAGTGGTTTGCATATCGCTACATATCTATCATAAGACATGACAGACAAGAGAAAACACTCAGATCCAGCTAGCCAGGTAAAGAAATAATATTGCAAGAAACAGCCATTTACTGAAATGACATATTCATTTGTCAGGAAACTGGCCATCAACCTAGGCAGGATGGTGAAAGTGTAGCAGGTGTCCAAGCAGGACAAATTCCCCAGGAAGAAGTACATGGGGGTGTGAAGGTGCTGATCAGTCACAACTAGCACAATGATGAGGATGTTTCCAGCCACAATGAGAATGTAGATCACTATAAATAGCACGAAGAGAAAAACACGCAGTCCAGGATAACTCCCAAATCCCAGGAGGATAAATTCTGTGATGGCTGTTTGATTTCCCTGTTCTATTTTTGCCATGAGATGTATCTAGGACAATTAAACGGAAGTCTGTGACATTATTTGATGAAAATGATCTTAAGTTTTCATGCAGCAATATAAATATAATTCCATAAATATTACATAATACAAGTCTAATATTACATAATATTACATAATACAAGGCTAAGACTAAAATGGTTGGTTGGAAGACTCACATTTGAGTGTCAGGGTGTCTAGAATCATGGGTTGGAATTTTTAAAGGTGTCTAAGGGAATTAAGCATACAGTTAAGGTTGACGTGAAATGGTATTTGTGTACCTTAATTTTCTTCCACTTCTTAGAAAATCCTTTGTCTTCAAAATCCATGAAAAGATCCATCCATAAACCCAACAAATGACAGACATAATTATTGTATGATCTTCTCTTCTGCCCCACCTCTTGACAAATGGGCGAAGAAACATCCTCTACATATAGAGTCCAGTCTTGATTTTGTCTAATATAGATCCTTGAATGATAGAAATGTAGCACTGGAAAGCACCTTGAGAGACTATATTGTGTACTTCAGACAGAGAATTTGTCTTTATTAAGTTCTAGTTCCCTATGTAGGTACTTGCAAACTGTAATCAAGTCATATCTTAACTTCAAAAGAGAGCATTAAAAAGAATTAGTTTTAAATTGGTATGTAATTTGTTTTTTGTTATTGCATTGACTGTTCTCTTCAACACTGGCTAAAAATCAGCTGGCAAAATGCATGTTTTATCTACCTATTTACATTATGTCTGTGTTTGTAATTACAATTACACCACAAGCTTTGGAAAGATGTTCAATTGATAAATTATCTGTTGAAATTACACTTTATCTTCAGTTTGAATTTGTCTATGAAGTGTCAAGTTCCCATATTCCTGTGTGTGTGCTGATGGTTCAGTTTACTGGATTACTGGTATTGTCTACTCTGCATTGCACATCGGGAACACTTTCAGGTTACTCTTCTGCCAGTCAAATGTCATCCACCAGTTCTTCTGTGAAATCCCCCAGCTGCTCAAGCTCGCCTGTTCTGACTCATACCTCAGTGAAATTGGGACTATTGCCTTTAGTATGTTTTTAGGTTTAAACTGCTTTGTCTTTATAATTCTGTCTTATGTTCAGATCTTCAAAGCAATGCTGTGCAGGGCCTGCCTCACCTCACTGTGGTCTCTTTGTTTCTTTGCACTGGCTTCTTTGAGTACATGAAACCCACCTCTAGCTCAGCATCAAATATGGATCTCATGATAAGTGTTCTCTATTCCCTGGTGCCTCCAGTGATGAATCCGATCATCTACAGAATGAGGAACATGGAGATCAAAGCTGCATTAAAGAAACTGATTGTTTGGAGGTTATTCACCAAGAATTAAAATGTCCATCATTGCTCCTTGATTGAGATTTCATTCTGAGCTTCTTCTTGGATATAATCAACTGATGACAAAATTATCTCCTTGAGAACACAGGGTGCACTCTGTTTATGAATTCATAAAATCCAGACTAATTCCTTTGAAGTTAAATGAGTTAGTTTAGAATTACACCAGTGTAAATAAGAACAGAATGTAAATATCTATCTATAAATGTACATACACACCTATCTCTCTTTGGGATTTATACTGCTAACATTGCCATGCTATCTGCGCATGTTGTACAGAATATCAACAGCCGTAGCTAAGTCACTAGTGAACATGAAATCTCTTTCTCTTCTTCTTTTTGGGGGTAAAAATTGTGGGTGGAGTTTGAGAGGTTTGGCTTGTTTGTTTGCTTGAGTGTTTCTTTTTTGTGTTTCATTTTGTTGATTCATTGGTTGACTTGTTTTTGTTACAGATGACTTTTTGCAGTAGGAATTTGCAGGGTGGAATATGTTTGATTAAATGTAGGAATCAGATTATTTTGTCATTTATTCAAGGTGTCAATGATATCTCTTTGAAAGGGTTTTCGGAGAGACCAGAGGTTTCCCTTTCCCTAGGGATGAAGAATTGAAAAAAAGTGTCTATAGGTGTGTGGCTAGCTGAGTTCCTTTTAAAACAATTATTTTAATGTTATTAGAGAGATTGCCTTCTGCACATTTCCCCTCTCCTTCATCATCTCAACAACTGTCTCTCCACCCAGATACGATTATAGAGACTATGTCCCTTGCCAGTTCAGGTTCACACAATATGCCAACATAAGCAACTCTGCATATGGAGAAGGTATTAGGAAAACATTTAAGGCTGGATTAAAGTTTAAGGACTATAAACCAGTGTCCAGGGCTTCGGCTCCAGGAGTCATGACATTACAAGAGAATCTCCGCTTCCACTTCCTAAACTATAGCCATTTTCTAGTCCTCGTGGTTGAGAAGGAAAGCTTGAAAATTTTCCCTAAGACAAAAACCAAGTGTAATCAATAGAGCAATGGCTGCCTGAGTCTTGCATGAGCCAATCACTCATGGAATGGAGTGGGCTGTCCTCAGTTAACCAGTGCAACACCTGCCTCAATCTATAGGCAGCCTGAGACAATTGCTCTGAGAGAGGGAAAATGCATAGGGTTTAATGATGCAGCTACATCTTCCTGAGTGTGCAAAGAGCCTGAACCAGTCACAAAGTTAACTCCATAAGGCTGAGGCTCAGACAGTTGTTCTGGGACTGCTCTCACCATCAGTGGATAGATGGGGCAATTCTGAGAGATACAACCCAGTTTTTTACAGTCATAACACCACTTTTCCCCACTCTTTCCTGGGGTACCTCTGAGAAGGCCTGTGTCCTGCTGGAATAAATTCTTCCTCTGGGTGGGTGTCCATGACTGGGCTTTTTCCTGCTCTCTGATTCCTCACTATCTCTGTTATGATACCTAGCAAGTTTCTATACATTCATCAGCCAATTTCCCAGCTGGGTGCCCATTTCACAGGTTTCTGTCTATGAACCATGATATCAATATCAAAGAATATTTTATGATTATTTAAATTGGATGGAGGTTCTAAGCAATGAGCATCTCAAATCCTGAAACACATATGAAACTAGAGATCATAAGAACATAAGAACGAACATATTGGATCAGACCAAAGGTCCATCTAGCCCAGTATCCTGTCTTCTGACAGTGGCCAATGCCTGGTGCCTCAGAGGGAATGAACAGAACAGGAAATCATCAAGTGATCCATCCCGTCGCCCAATCCCAGGTTCTGGCAAACAGAGGATAGGGACATAATCCCTGCCCATCCTGGTTAATAGCCATTGATGGACCTGTCCTCCATGAATTTATCTAATTCTTTTTTAACCATATTATATTCTTGTCCTTCACAACATCCTCTGGCAAAGAGTTCCACGGGTTGACTATGCTTTATGTGAAGAAATACTTCCTTTTGTTTGTTTTAAAACAACTGCCTATTAAAGTCATTGGGTGACCTTTAGTTCTTCTAGTATGAGAAGGAGTAAACTTCCTTATTTACTTTCTCCACACCAGTCATAATTTTATAGACCTCTATCATATCCCTCTTAGTCGTCTCTTTTTCATGCTGAAGAGTTCCAGTCTTATTAATCTCTTGCCATACAGAAAGCTACCCCCAATCATTTTTGTTGCCTTTTTTTTCACCTTTTCCAATTCCAATATATGGTTTTTTTTAGATAGGGCAAAGATACCTGCACATAGTATTCAAGATATGGGATCTCCATGGATTCATATAAAGGCAATATGATATTTTATGTCTAATCAATGCCTTTCCTAATGATTCCCAACATTCTGTTCACATTTTTTTGACAGCAATTGCATATTGAGTGTAAGTTTGCAGAGAACTATCCACACTGACTCCAAGATCTCTTTCTTGAGCGGTAACGGCTAATTTAGACCCCATCATTTTAAATATATAGTTGGGATTATGTTTTCCAATGTGCATTACTTTGCATTTATCAACACTGAATTTCATCTGCCATTTTGTTGCCCAGGCATCCAGTTTCGTGAGATCCCTTTGTAACTCTTCACAGTCTGCTTTGCACTTAACTCTCTTGAATTGTTTTGTATCAGCTGCAAATTTTGCCACCTCACTGTTTACCCCTTTTTCCAGATCATTTATAAATATGTTGAACAGTACTGGTCCCAGTAGTGGATTTTTCTCTCTCCATTCTGAAAAAATGACCATTTATTCTTACCCTTTGTTTCCTATATTTTAGCCAGTTACTGATCCATGAGAGGACCTTCCCTCTAATCCCATGACAGCTTATTTTGCTTAAGAGCCTTTGGTGAAGGACCTTGTCAAAGGCTTTCTAAAAATCTAAATACAGTATATCCACTGGATCCCCTTTGTCCACCTGCTTGTTCACCCCCTAAAAGATTTCTAATAGATAAATGAGGCATAATTTCCCTTTACAAAGAACATTTTGACTCTTCTTCAACAAATCACATTCATCTATGTGTCTGATAATTCTGTTCTTAACTATAGTTTCAACCAGTTTGCCTGGTACCAAAGTCAGGCGTACCAGACTGCAATTGTGAGGATTACCTCTGGAACCTTTTTTAAAAATTGGTGTCACATTTGCTATCCTGTAGTCATCTGGCACAGAAGCTGATTTAAATGATAGCTTACATACCACAATTTTACATACTGCAATTTCACATTTAAGTTCCTTCAGAACTCTTGGGTGAATACTGTCTGGTTCTGGTGATTTATTACTGTTTAGACCAGGGGCAGACAACCTATGGCATGGGTGTTGAAGGCGGCACATGAGCTGATTTTCAGTGGCACTCACACTGCCTGGGTCCTGGCCACTGGCCTGGGGGGCTCTGCATTTTAATTTAATTTTAAATGAAGCTTCTTAAACATTTTATAAACCTTATTTACTTTACATACAACAATAGTTTAGTTATATATTATAGACTTACAGAAAGAGACCTTCTCAAAACGTTAAAATGTATTACTGGCATGTGAAACTTTAAATTAGAGTGAATAAATGAAAACTCAGCACACCACTTCTGAAAGGTTGCGGACCCCTGGTTTAGACTATCAGTTTGTTGCAAAACCTCCTCTAATGACACATCAATCTGGAATAGTTTCTTAGATACGTCATCTAAAAAAAATGGCTCAAGTTTGGGAGTCTCCATCACATCCTCAGCCATGAAGGTTGATGCAAAATATTCATTTAGTTTCTCCTCAATGGCCTTATCATTCTTGAGTGCTCCTTTAGAATCTCAATAATCCAGTGGCCTCACTGATTGTTTAGCAGGCTTCCTGCTTCTGATGTACTTTTAAAAAATTGGTATTACTTAAATTCCAGAATTAAAAGGACAGATTTTAAAAATATTAAGTGATATTGTGGGATTTTCAAAAGCATCTAGGCTCCTAACACCCATTGAAATCAATATGTGTCAAACATCTAGCCCTAAATACCTGCCCTGGTCCAAAACAGCCCAAAGGCCTTGATCTTACGCACATACTGTTATAATTTTTCATGTATCTAAGAGAGCTTCTAGGGATGGTCAAAAGTCTAGCTGCTGCTGCTTAGTGGGTGTAGCTGATTTATTGTAATATATTGTGCTGTTGAATTATATTTTTTATTCCTTCTGACTTTAATGGATTTTAAGATGTCAACAGCTTACAAATGCAGGTGTTCTATGTACAATTAATTTAAATCAAGCATTAAATGTTGTAAAAAGAGCAATTTTCCATCACAATATTTCTCCTTTGGAAATTTCTGTTTGGTTAAAACCAAAACTTTTCCGTGAATGTGTTGATTTCAATAATATTTTGTTTTTAAAAAATAGGGAGGGGGAGGGTTGATATTGTTCAACTATTCAGGTTTGACATTTTCAATATCCACGTAGAGTGTCAATATAAAATATTTGGTTGATCCCAATATTTTTAATAAAAAGTTTGTCTCATGGTAAATTTCAACATTCAATTAAGAACAAAAACAAGTTTCAAAATGAAGATTTTTCCATGAAACAGAAATTCTGGATCCTAAGTTCAGATTCCAGATCAACTATCTCAGTCTTTCTGACTCTTAATACATCTAGTCCAAGCTGCTGCTTCTTGCACACAACCCCTGTTTTTATTAATTTAGAAGGACCATAGGGGCCCAAAGAGTCAAAGTTGTTAACATAACCCAGTCACTTTCCAACAGTTTTATACAAAGTTTGAAGTCTGGTAAAGAGAGACATCAGCCTGCTCAGTATCATAGCAAACTCAACGTTAATTTCTTTCACTGTTTATTAAAGACACAGAAAAGAAGGAAAAAGAGGTAAAGCACATGGAATGTATAGTGTTAAGTAAGGCTTTGATTGTAACAATGTCCCTCATTTCAGAAAGAACCCCATCAGCTATCACTTTGTTTAATACTCAATTGAATGGCATTAAAGATGTCAGTAACTGTACTTTGTGGGGGAAAAGGAAGAAGATAGTTGAGATGGCCTGGATCTCATGGTGATGTTCTTGTTAACGTCTGGGTCCATTTCCTGGAAGGCAAAAAGAAAGGGGAGAGAAAAGAACAGCAAAGATAGAAAATTCAGCTTCTGTCTCTGGTGTTGTCTCTCACTTCTGGTAAAATGCAGGACCAGCACAAGGGCTGATCGACCACTCTGAGACATGCAAACTTGTGCCAGCATTGGGCAGTTTAATGAGCTGCTTTTAGCTGCCTCTTTCTGGTCACAGACTCAAAGCAGGTTTGCAAAATGGGCAGTCTTGGCCAACTAAGACAGACTCTTCTTAGAGAGAGGGCAAAAAACTAGGACAGATAGGAAAGAAGAGAAAAAAATGGGGAAGGAACCCCTACATGTATAGGTAGGAAGAGATGAAGTTTCACATTTGAGGTGTATTTGGGATTTATCCTGTGCCATAGAAGGTGGTTACATCATCTGGTCTCTTCTTTCGGACTCAGTCTGGTCATCTGGACATCTCTCAGAATTAGAATGAAGAAGGTCTCGGGGTCTTAAGGGATGATGAGGGTAGGAGTCATGATGATAAAACTCTCTGTAGCAGTTGGCAGACAGCTGCTTCTTCTGCTAATTTTTTCCTGAAATCTTTTTATTTCTGAGGACTCCAAAGGGGATTGATGAGCAGATTAGTCCATCCTGTTATTATCAGTTGTTGGCTACATGCGTGTTCTCTCTGTTTGCTGCACCAACTCTGGCCAAGTAGCCGGTCCAAAAGACCTCAATGGACCTGCCCAAATGGACCAGGTCAGTGAATGGTGGGACTTTCTTCTTCCCTCTAGGCTAGACAAAGAGTTAAGATGAGGTACCTCGACATTATAGACTGAGACAGACAATTTGGGATAAATAATTTATGTACCATCTTACTTTTTCATGAAATGTTTGTTACCTCCCTTTGTACCTTTCTCCTGATGCTTTAAACAAAACATCCTTATTCACCACCTGTTTTTTGTACTTTACTCTTGACGTTTCAGATAGAAAATCACTCTTCATCACATCTGTCAAACCATCTCATCATGTGCTAGGTTCGTGTGTTCTTGCAATGGCCTGCTGGAAAGTATTTACATATTCAATATGTTTTAGCAATGATAGCAATACTGGTGCCAAGCTCATGTTCTGGACACTGAACATGCAAGCAAGGATATGCTTTTGACAGCACCTAACTTTTGCTCATAAAATAACTTTTACTATCTTTGGTTCAGGTCTCAGGCCTTCCACCAGGCCCTGTCCACCAGACTCCCTCTTTCTACTCCATTCCCCCACTTTTTGCTCTTGATTGTGGAGGATGTTTACCCATCAACACAAAAAGTAGAATGCATGTACTGCAGATGACCCAGAAGACTAAACACTGTTAGTTGGCCACCTTACATTACAATCTACGCATTCATGCCTCATCTGTCCCTTGGTCTGCACATTCCGCCATACCACCAATAGACAAATTACCTTTTGTCAGTTGTATAGTTCCATATATTGAATATGGAAATGTTAGATTCAGGATTTTGATTAAGGGGTGTAGTTATGGATTTGTTCTGAAACACTGGGATAGACATTATTTCAGAGTGTTCCACAGTGCTATGTATATAAAGAGTAAAACTGAAACTTGGAGTAGTGACATCACAAATGAGGCCTTTGAATACAAATTTCTTGAAATCAGTTACTACACAGCAGTGTCCAACCATGTTGAAGGCTACCCTTTCTGTCAGTTGTTACCATCTGATAATCTTTGCCAGGCAAGAGACAGGAGTGACTATCTTTTTCATTCAATTGGATTTGTCTGAATCTTCGTGGCCACTCACTGGACTTGTGATGTCAACAACATTCCTGGAATAACAAGCCATGGTGTTATGCTCTTTAGGTTTGCACTGCTCAATGATACACCAGTAGCTGACATAGATCCAGTTACTGTCTTCCAGGTAATCCTCTAAATGTACCCTAAAGACTAACAGATTTATTTGGGCATAAGCTTTCGTGGGTTAAAAAACACCAAAACAGTTCTTCAGATACATGGAAGAAGTGGGTCTTTTACCCAGGCATTTGAAGTGGATTTTTTACCCACAAAAGCTTATGCCCAAATAAATCTGTTAGTCTTTAAGGTGACTCCGGATTCCTCGTTGTTCTTGTGGATACGGACCAACACAGCTACCCCTCTGCTTTTAGATGTACCGTAAGCAATTTATCAACTATTGCTGTATTAGTCTGTATTCAATATTGGTAACCAGACACTGAACAGAATTGCTTTAAATAATGTGTGCCTCGCTTAGAATACATATCATTAACTCCAAATTATGAGTGGTACTAATAGGGACTGTGTCCACACAATTGTAGTTACTAGGTAACTTCCACAAGCTGTACAAAAAATTGTTTACCAATTTGCTTTTTCCTTGCCTTTTATTGTTTGCTGCAATTAGTTTGTTACTTTTTACTTGTATTTCATTAAGCAGTTTAGTGTTGTCATGCACGTTATAAATGATGTACCATTTCTTCAGTAGCCAGGGCCTTACTATCAGAAATTACACATTCAGAGACAGTTTCTGCTGCCTAGTGGTCAAAATAGTTAATGTTCTGTTGTTACATTTCATATTATCCCATCCCAAATAGATCTTCAGAGTCAGATAATCTTGAAACGTAACCCATAATTTCATCTAATTTTTGGAGTCCACTATTTTGTGAAATATCAGGCTGCAGATTAGTCTTTTGCAAAGCCCTTTAATCTTCTATACATTCCTAATAAGATGCTATTTTATCAATTAACAAAGAAGTATACAGAAATAATACAGTTGCTTTTACACAATAACCAAATTCATCCATGTTTCAATGATAAAGATGTGAAACCACAGGAACTTGAAATCACTTTCCTCAATAAGATGCAAGTTTAAATGCCAGTTGGACCTGATCCAGCTACTATTTTCTAGCTTTTTGCCCACTTAATTGTCCACTTATGGTAGACAGAGTTGACTAGTCTGTTATTTATAAAACATTTCATTTTTATTTTCTTGATGCCCAGGGGTTTTTTCACTGTGCACAGATATCTTCTCATGCCTTTGGTTTGTGGGATGCACCTTTAAACAGCTTAATGTTGGTTAACATAAAGTTTTTGCTTGTTTGTTTTACATTTCTCTTGTTTTCAGTTACCAAAATTTTATACACAGATTAATTTAGTTTATTTACAATGTAATAGGGACCAAGTCTTTTATAACACAAGTTATTCTCTTCTTCTGATTGTCCAAATTCTTTAGCGCAAACAGAACCATTTAAGATATGTTTGCATTTGTAACACAGATATTCCTTTTCAATAAATCTATACATTACTACTCATAATAAATATAGTTTTTGACTGCTAAAATAGATGCTCATCATCTTCTGTGAGAAGGTGCATTGCTCTTCCTGCTGAGCTCTGTTTTATCAAAAGGGTAACAGAATTCTTGCCTGAGCTTTTTAGAGCTAATTTGATTGTGATACCAATTCAACTTTTGTTAATTATTTGACAGGACAAATGTTAACTACCACTATTTCCCTCTAACACAGCATAAAAGAAAAGAATATAAAAAATAAACTAAAATGAATTTGAAATGTGGGTCTATGCAAACACTTTGAGGGTGTTTGATTTTTATGAAATTTAGTTTTGTTTGGGAGACAAAGGCAGAAACCTGTTGAAATTGTTTGGTTAGCGCTAACATTTTGCAACATAACCAGATATGATATACATTATATGTCATGATTTTTTGCTATAACATTCTTAAAACAATATTTCAGTATTTAATAAAGCAAACAAGTTTATTAACTCAAACAAGAAAATGACGTTTTGCTAATATTACCTTTATATTAATGTTGAGCTTTCCTTTAACATTTTTCCTTTGAATAAAAACATCTTTGTTGATTGATAAACAAGAATTCTCTCTTTTTTTTTTTGCAATTGCATTTTTTGTGTAGGCAAAAATATAGGTACTTTTTGAGGTTTGCAAAAAAAATTTGTATTATAATGGTTACACTCCATTAAATGTTTAATTATTAAATATATTAAATATAATATTAAATAGTGTGCCAATTATATTAAAAAGAAAGTATAAAATTGACTTTTGTTGCAACAAAGTAAAAAAAAAAAAGAAGTAGTCACGTGACACTCACAGCATACTGCACAGGACAACATACATGATATCCAAAACAAACTTACAGTTATTTAAGAAAAATGCTATTATATGGAAGAAAAGCCAATCTTTCAACTATTAGTCAGTGGTTAGGATTAAAAGCAGTGTTTATATTTCTGTTGCTTGGCAACCATATCTTCAAGGAAGTTAGGAATAATTCCAGCTATTGTGTTCCTGAAGATATTCATCACGTCTGCCACACCATGTCATTGTGTGCTAGGTCGGGGTGTTCTTATGCTGGTCTGCTGGAATCTGTTTACACATTCAGTGCGTTTTAGCAATGCTAGCACTACCAGTGCCAAGTTCATGTACTGGACACTGAATTTCTAGCCAAGTATCTGCTTTTGATAGGGTCTGACTTTTGCTCATAGCATAACTTTTGCTGACTTTGGTTCAAGCCTCAGATCTTGCACCAGACACTGTCCTCCTGACCTTCTCTTCCAACTTCACTTCTCATTATTTTGTCAGGGGACATGGATCACGTTGCACTCCCTGTCAGTACCTGGCCCTGGCTGAGGAAGCTAATGATCCAAGCAGCAGACCAAATTCAGTGATGAATCCTGGTCACATGCCACCTGAGGCTCATTGCACATATGCTAAGGAGAATATTACTTTGTCCACCAGTGAGGGCTAATTTTTGACACACTGAGATTAGAACATTGATTTTTGGTCCTCTGGTCTTCTTCTTTACTAGTCATAATCTTAACACAGTCCATGAGTAGTATCAATAAAAGCCTTTCTATTTAAATTATTTCAGTTTTCTGTTTCCTTCTTACATCTTTTCATAAACAATTTTGTATAAAAGGTCATAGTGACAATTTATGAACTTTCACTCATTTTTTGCAGTTGAGCTTAAAATTAAGGTAAATTTGTAGGCTCAATTATCACAAGAGGCCCTGCATATATCTTTGGCCCCACTGATCCCATTCCACCTAGGTTTATAGAGTCACAGATTCCAAAGCCAGAAGGGACCATCATGAGCTTCTAGTCTGACTTCTTGTATAGCACACAGGGCCAGCGCTTCCATTTAGGCTAGTTAGGCGGTCGCCTAGGTCACCAGGATTTGGGGAAGTGGCATTTTGCCACCCTTGGGGACAATTCGGGGGCAGGGGGCCCTTCCGCGCTCCGGGTCTTCGGCGGCAATTCTGTGGCGGGTTCTTCACTTGCCCTGGGATCTGCCGCCCAAGTGCTCCGAAGACCGGGAGCGCAGAAAGACCCTCACCTCGGGTACCAAAAACCCTGGCACCGCTCCTGATAGCACGAGCCATATAACTGCCCCAAAATAATTCCTAGAGCAGATCTTTTAGAGATAAAGCAATTATCAAACTTGTCTTTGCTGCTTTGGATACATGAGTTAATCAAAACAAACAAACCAAAACCAAAACCAAAATACCACAGAGCTGTCTTCCAAATTCACATTCTTTGGCTAAACCTTGGGCTCGTAAATCAGGTGCCCGAGATGGGACACTGATAATGATGAAATTAAACTGAGGCTGCTATGTGAACATTTAGGTTTACCGTCTACAAATTAAATTATACTGTCTGTTCTTTCTTAGGTTTACTCCATGGCAATCAAAGACTGAGGAAATCAAATGTCCATCATGGAATTAATTCTTCTGCAATTCAGGAATCTCTCTGACCTACATGTTCTTTTCCTTACGCTGTCTCTAGTGATCTACTTTATGGTGATGGCTGGGAACATGCTCATTGTTGTGCTATTTGTGGCTGATCAGCACCTTCACACTCCCATGTACTTATTCTTGGGGAACTGTCCTGCTTGGAGACCTGCTACACCTCCACCATCCTGCCTGACTGGGACAGAAACATTTCTTATTTTTCAATTGAGCCTCATAATTGTTTATATATTAAGAAAAATCTATCAACTGAGGATGTTTAATAAAGTATTCTCTATCTTTTACACATCCCAAAATCTCCTGGTCAGTTCCCTCGTATATAAACTGAGAGACAAACGTTAATTTTTGGCTAGTGTATAACAAAATGGAAATAATTAGAGTTGATTTGTAGAGTATGTATGATTCCTTTGAACTGGCCATTTAGCTAATCTTTGTGTGAAAATTGAGTAGCAGAACTAAGTGAATAGCTTGTATGGATTTGTCAGCAGGGTCTGAGCTGGGGAAAAGGATGTCAGGGGCTGACCTTGTTTGCATGGAGACACTCACCCTGATTAGGTGCTCAGCATGATGGGTCTGCTTTGCCAAAATAACCTCTTTTGGCTGGTGTTGGATAACAAATCACTTTGTTTTTGGGGGCATGGGTAATAAAGGGTTGTTACTCTTGTTGTGTGAATCAAGGGCAGCAGAACTGTGCTTGGCATACCCTGATTGAGGGACTCACCATCAACAAAACTGCACTTGCTAGGCAGCAGACATGTGTGCCAAAGCCCAGTGGAGCTGAAAGAGGTTGGGGATAGGTACTTGAAACTGATGGGGTCCTAGACACCATCTGACCCTTCCTCTCTTCACTGTGTAATAACAGAGCTGGTTAAGACTCAAGAGAGAGTGTTGTTGCAACAACAATGGAGCTGAAATCACTGATAATGAGTGAAGATTGTCCTTCACTAACTGAGAATTTAGGGTAGGCTGTCCATTTAGAAAATACAATCCATGTGGAAAGTATTACAGTTACTTTCCCCACTGTGCTTCTCATTGGCACTACAGCTCGTCCTTCCTGGTATTGCTGATGTCTGGTGATGTGTTCTATGTAGATATCCCTTGACCACCTAAAGACGTCCGATACCATGAGTTGCTGCATCAGCCGAGCATAGCGCTGACCGATTCCACATTCTCTCAACACTTGCTCATTACTCATGTGCCCAGGGATCTGATGATCAGTGCGTGTGTCTGAATATGGTCCTTTTAGTTCTCAAGGTTTCAGCTGGATGGGCATATTTCTCCACCTTTCGAACTTGGGCGTCGTGGGAGGCTGGGGTCCTGTTCTCAAAGAAAACTGTGATGTCCACCATCATGATCTTTTTCTGGTCCTCGTTGGTGCTGACAATGTCTAGTCTCAGTTGGCTGTCAGTTCCAGGGATGGCAGAGTTCACAGCCACTTTCCCTATGGGTGGTGGGATGGCTCTGACTAAACGATCATGGATGGTGCTTTATCGCAGCTCCCTGGTTCTGGAATGGGGCTTGCAGCTACACAGGAAGTGGAGTAGTGTCTCATTGACATAGCCACACTTCCTGCATCATTTGTCCTGATTTCCATGGCAGATGGCTCCATTCAGCAGGACACAGCTGAATTGGGGTCTGCAGATGAACCTCCAGTCAGCAAGTGGAAGTGGTTGCTGGCATCCCACTTGCACATCACCTCGAATTCCAACTTCCATTTCAGATTTTGGATGGCATCCTTCAGGGTCCTCTCCAGCATGGTTATAGCTCAGAGAGTGATGATGGAGTGCTCTGCATTCTTCATTTATGGCATCAAGACTTCCAGATCTTGGCATTCCTCGCACCACATCAAGCAGCAGCTGATGCGCATCTCCAGTCTTCACATAGCATTGTGGTCACGTGTCCAGAGTGAATCAAAGTCTCCCTCATCTCTTCCAAATTCACTTTCCAGTGACACACTCAGGTAGGTGGTGACATCTTGATTGGAGGGGGTACTTGCGATTTGCTTCTTGATGACATCCTGCATAGCACTTTGTGCAATGCTCCTCACCATGGAATCCGAGCACTCCAGAAGGTGTAAGGCATGAGTGGTCACCAGAACATTGCACAGATCACCCATAGGAGGGACATTGGCACTGCCTTGCCCATGCAAGACATACACCAGTTCATTGCTGGCTTTCTGGGGAAGAATCATCCACTTCTTCAGTAGCTTCCTGATGGTGTTGTCTGCATTTTTAAGAGGTACCTTCACCATGGCAGATACTCTCAGACGAAGGAGATATGGAGAATCAGGAAGTTGTTCAAGGTGTCGATCTTCTGCCATGGTGCCAGAAGGGAGGAGTCGATCCTGGCCACATCTCATAGTATTTCCACAATGGTATCCTCACATGTCTGCTGGAGGTGGAACCCTGTGGGTATGCTGAGATGTTGATATATTTGTCCATCCTCAAGGAAGATCATGGGTTCATCTTGGATGTGAAACAGCCTCGTCTGGACCAAGTCCCTTCTGCTGCCATTGATATGCAAGGATGTGCACTTCCTAGTGTTGAAGCAGAGTCCCATCCAGTTGGTAGCCTGGATGGTGACATCAAGCATTTGTTGGAGACTCTCGAGGTTGTCTGAGATCAGGACCAGATCATCTGCGCAGGTCAGGATATTCATGCTGTTTCGGTACAGGTCAAAACCGCTTAGCCTGCTGGAGATGGCTCAAAAGAGCAGCTGCATGACTAAGTTGAAAATGATGGGGCTGAGAGAACAACCTTGCTTCACGCCGCTGTGGATAGGAATTTCAGGTATCTCTCCTCCCATGGAGTGGATGATGGTTGTGCAGCCTTCATAAAGTTCCAGTATCAGTTGGAGAAAATTTTCAAGCACCCCAAACTCTCTCAGCATGGCAAAAATGTGCTGGTGAGGCATCAGTCCAAAAGCATTATCCAGGTCAAGCCACACTATGATATATTGCCTCTGTGCCCTCCTGGCTGTGTGGATGGCAGCCTGAAGGACAAAATTGTGTTCATAACACCCTGTGCAGGATATGAAGCCTTTCTGGATGGAGCTGATGGCTCCTCCTTTCACAGACCAGTCTGTATCCTAGATGTAAGGCAGCTGGCATAGAGTTTGTACATGGTGGAGCAGAGAGTGATGGGTCTCTAGTTGCAGGGATTGGCTCGCTCACCTTTCTTGTAGATAAGCACCATCATAGACTTCTTCCAGGAGATGGGGATATGGAAGAATTTTTTTTTTTGCATTTGTTGAAAATGGCATTTAATTCGAAACAACCAGGGTCTCGTTTTTTTTCAGGAAGTTATAGCAAATGCTGTCTTTTCCTGGGGCTGTGGTTTTGATATTTGTAAGTCTGGTCTCTACTTCCCATGATGTAAAGTCTTGTTCCAGGTCCCCTGCACAATAAACGTGGGGTAGAGGATGAAGGCACTGTGTGCTGTGTGCTGTTCTGCGCTAAGCAGTTGAACACACCCTTAAAGTATGAGAATAGTCTCTCCGATGGGACTAATCAGTAAGATGAGGGCCTGTTGAAAATCTCTCTCATAGCCTTAGGATGGTTTCACTGGTAGAGCTTCTGGGCCCTGGGAGCTGCTGATGGATCATAGCTGTGACTGATGTTCCTTTTCCTGGCTTCTTTCATGCTTTTGTTGTTGTTTTGACCTGACTCAGAAGTTCTCTGAGCAGTTGTTGTGTTCTCCTGAGTTCTCTTCCTCCCAGATACAATTTCTGCAGACAGATCTTTACTGAGTCTGTCTACAAGGAGGTCAAAGTCATTGAAGGAGGCTGTCCTTGCCAACTCCTCTATCTGTGGTGTGGCTGCCCTCACTGAAGGCTGCTGCTCCTGTGGCTGCTCAATCTCCGCAGGCTCAGGCTGGAGAATTGCTGTAGGATTAGCCTGTTGCTTATTTTCCTCCGAGTGCTGAGTACTCCATCTTGCTGGATCTTGAGGTATGATCTCCAAAAAGAGGGCAGCGTCTTCCCTTACAGATTTAAGAGCAGTGTTGTCAGAGATGTTGTCAGATGCTACCGGTATGGTGTTCTGCTCTCTCCTTGTTAGTATCACTCGGCTGCATGTGTGTGTTCCCTCTGTGAGCTGCCCCAGCTCTGCGTAGATAGCTGATGCAGCAGACCCAAAAAGAACCCCCAATGACCACAGAGTCTAGTAAGGTACGAAGGCACGTCGGCCAGGTTTATTGCCGTATTGGATACAGTAGTAGTCCCCTGTAGGTTTCTTAGCCTAATTCATGGCATACTATAAATATGTACCCACGGTCAATGGACTCAGCTCAGTTAGTGGCGGGACTTTCCACTGCCCCCTAGGCTGGACAAAGACACTGCCCCAGGGATGCATTCTTATACACAGGTACAAACAAGTTACACATCACTCCTGACATATTAAAGTATGTTCCCTCTACGTAGCAAGGTACAACCCTTCTACGTAGTAAGGTGCCGCCTCTCACCTTGTAGATGTTGGTTTGACCAAAACAACTCTATCCATCATTTTACCCTTTTGCCCCTGTCATTGGGATGGGTCGGCCTGTTCGTTATTATCTGTGGAATGTTCCAGTGTAAGGTGTTCTGGTACCATGTTTATACTTCAATATGCTAGGTGATTATATGTTTATGCATCATCAGCCCTTTCCTTGCCAGCTTCTGTGAACCAGGCCGGCTTCCAGCTCACAGCTTGACATTGCTTTTTAGCTAAGTCTTGATCATTACTTTAGTTCAGGCCTCAGGCCTCATACTGGGCCTTTATAAGGGCCTTCACTTACTACAAGCAGCACTGCTCCTTTTAGAGGGGACAGATTTAGAGGCAGCAGTACTGGCCCTTTTAGGTATTAAGTTTTGTTTGGGAGCTTCCAGGACAAAACTCGTCTTTCTGTGGATGAGTTCTGTCTGAGGGGGACTTTGTTGATGTGTGAGACTTTCTGGGAGCAAGCTCCCATTGCATGGTGTTGGAGGTCATACTGGTCTGCCTAGGGGTTAGGATCTGTTGCATGGTCCTAGCAGTGGAGATAGCTCCTCCACTGGCTAGGTCTCGCTGGGTGGCCTGGGCAGTGATGTTAGCTCTTCCAATGACAGGGTTCCATGGAGTTACCCGGGGGGACAGTGGGGGGGCTCTGACCCTTCTGACAATGGCATTCTTCTGGACCTTCTGTGAGGAAGAACTAAGCCATCTGGAGATGGAGTTGCCTTGTTTAAGCTGAGAGGGGGTGCCAATCCTCCTCTTGGCGGGATCCAGTTTAGGGATTTTTGAGGCAGCGCTTACCCTTTTCAATGGTAGTATCATGTTGGGTGGCCCCAGGGACAGGGGTAGTCCTTCCATCAGCAGATTTTTGGACTGCCTTTTTGTTGTGTGACTTTGGGGGAGCTGGCTGGGATGCAGTAGCCAGAGTATTTGGGGATTCAGAAACCAGAGTTAAAGTAACTGGAGTTTCTGCATTCGGAGCAGAAATGGGATGGTGGCAACATAGTCTGGCAGAGTTGGACTCTTCTGGTGCAAGATGTCCTTTGCAGGTGACTTGATGTGACTTACGTTTCTTCTGTGTCTCAAAAGGCAAATCACAGAGGAAACACTGGAAGGCGATCCATTTGTAATGGATTTTCTTGAGGTGTCTTCTGAGATGGCCAAGGTACTGGAATCCTAGGAACAGATAGCAGAAGGGGCAAAGGAGTATGTCCATAGGGAGGGGATACTGGAGGTAGATGCAATCATTATCCCTTTCTTCTCCTTCTGTTGAATGGGCTTCAGTCATATCAGCGGATTCTCCTTTATCTGAGAGAGAAATATTGAGAGGTTCAGCTGGGCAGGCATCTAGTGAGGTATTGAGGTCCCGCTCAGGGTTTCTGAGGAGACGATGGTCCCACTGGCTGAGGTACCTTTTATCACAGTAGGACAACAACCAGCATCAGGACCCTGGGCACTGGAAGAGGCAGAATAAGTTCTCCTTGTGGCATCCTACTCTTCAAGAGTGGGCGAGATGATGTGTGTTCTGGCTGTGATTTCCTGGAAGGCCGTCCTCGAGATGCAAGTTCTCCCTGCAGCAGCATCTCCAAGGGTTTTCTTCAAGGAAGTGCTGCTCGTCCTATTAATGCTGCTCATCGCCTTCCCCTGCAGCGTGGGGCACGGGTCGCTTGCTGGTGGTTTCTCTGCAGCTTGAGGTCTTCAAACCAGTTTTGAAGATTTCAATAACTCGATCCCGGGATAGGGGCTGTTATAAAACTGGATGGGTGGGGTTCTGTGGCCTGCCTTGTGCAGGAGGTCAGACTAGATGATCAGATTGGTCCCTTCTGACCTATGAGTCTATGAGTCTATGAGTCTATCTCTGGTGTCCTGGAAGTGCTAAGGGTCTTCTTAGAGGGTGTTTCCTGATCGGCATTTGGTGGAGCAGCAGCGGTCCAAGCAGCAGTAGAAAATTTCTGTGGAACTTCTCTGTCTGTCCTAAAGTCGCTGAAGCAGCATAAAAATTTTCTTCTGCAGCAACAGAAGTAGAAATCACCTTCAAAGCAGTAGTCTTCTTCAGGAGAGAAGTTCGAGTCTTATGGAAGGTGTAGGTTATGCCTCTGTAATTAAACTGATAAGAACAGATTTTGAAATTTTATTAAATCTAATGTTAAAATAATTATAGAATGCATAGGAAAGAGTACATCTGAGTATAGTGCTTAGATTACTCACAAATACAAAGCTTGTTTTTAAAGTCATATGATACATAGAGTACATAATCAGCCATAACTCAAAGTTAACAATGCAGTTTTGATATTAGAATCTGAATACTCGGGTACATCACTCATGAAAAGTTGCACAGAGATTTGGTTGTGGAAAGCAAAATATAACAATGAGTGGAGATTGTTCCTCTTTGGTAAGTTGTCCATTTAGGGAATACAATCCATGAGGGAACTTTCTCAGTTACTTTCCTGACTGTGCTTCTCATTGGCACTCCAGCTCATCCCTCCTGGTATTGCCGATGTCCGGTGATGTGTCCTATGTAGATGTCCCTTAATAACGTGATGGTGTCTAACACCATGAGTTGTTGCATTAGCAGAGCATAGTGTGGACTGATTCCGCATTCTCTCAGCACTCTCTCGTTACTGGGATCCCATGAGCACAAGGCTCAGACAATCAGTGCATGTATCTGAACCTGGTAATGTCTAGCTCTCAAGCTTTTGGCCAGAGGGGCATATTTCTCTACTTTTCAAGCTCGGGCATCATGGAAGGCCTGGGTCTTGTTCTTGAAAGGCACTGTGACGTCCATCATGATGATCTTCTTCTGATCTTCAGTGGTGATGATGATGTCTGCTTACAGTTGGCTGTTGCTTCCAGAGATGGCAGAGTTTACAGCAACCTTCCCCATAGGCGGTGGGATGGCTCTGGCCAGGCAATCTTGGAGACTTCTGAGTTTGAAATGCTTCATAATGAAAATGATAACAAAAGTGAATATTTTGATATTATCAAAACACTTTTTTCATTTCTTTAAAAAACATTTTATCAAAATCACATTTCCATAGGAAAGTTTTGTTTTTTGGCAAAATTTCATTTTCCAATAGAAAAATACTGCATTGGAAATTTTTCAGTCAGCTCCATTTGCAGCATCTAATGCTTGATCTAGAAAATTCATATATATTACACCTGCACATGAACTATTGCCACCCTAAAGCTTATTAAAGTTAGAATTAGTACAAAACATTCAACAGAGTGATATATTAAAATTAATCATATGGTAAGCTAGAGCAGCTAACAGCCCCTCTCACTCTACCTGTTCACATACCTGTCAAATTATAACAGTGGGTCTTGTATATTGAGGTATTTGGGCTGTTTTGGACCTGGGCAGACAATAAGGGTCAGAGAGAGCAAGAAAATCCCTGTAGTGTAGTATTTGTCCCCTTACCCAGTATCCAGTCCCGCTGCTCCAATGAGTCTATAAATTATTTATCAACAGCTGGAGAGATTCAGGAGTTTTAAATCAGGGCATCCTACCAGCTCGTGCTTAGGACACTTCCTTAAGAGCATTGTTCAAATCCTTTCTCCCCTCAGGCAGCAGGGGCTTGAACTAGAGGCTTGCCACACCCTAGTTGAGTACCCTAACTACAGGTCAAAGAGAGAGGAAGTAGGTCCTCCTTCTCCTCACAGAAGTGACATCTGTGCCTAATGCCAGCAGAGAGTTTACAGCTCAGAGACAGGTGTCAGCCTGCACTTCGGAGCTGAACTCCTGACAGCAGAGCTGCTTATCATTCTGGCTTTTGTGAATCCCATTCTTAGATACCCATTTCCCGCCATTCCTCTTTCAGATAGCCTGAGTGCAGAACTCAGGCCTTGTTCTGCTCACTGATTTTCTAGCTGCCTCAAAGTTGGTGCGCCAATGCTGCTTCTTATTGGATGTGCAGGGATGGAAGACTATCTGGATTCCTAGGAATTATTGATTAAGATTCTTATTTAACTAGAGGGGGGAAGTCATAATGATCAATGTGGACATCACCTCCACCAAGAGAAGAGTCTGCATTTTTGTCTTAGTGCTAAATTGTTGTCTGGTATGTTATTTTGTTTTTAAATATGATCTGGGGGAGGGAGGTAGCAGGAATCTGCCTGTGTGTGCTGGAGCTGATACTTGCAGAGTTCCAATAAATCCCTGTGCAATAATTACAGTATTATTGATACTATTGCTGAGGTCAGGCTCCATTCTGTCAGGTCCTTCAAATAGACAGTAAGAAACAGCTCCTGCTCCAAGTAGTTTCTAATCTAAACAGACAGGTAGTGGAAGAGTAAACAAAGGAAAAGAAGCAGAGTATCCACTAGACCCCAGGTGTCCTGACCTGCACTCCAGTGCTCTATTCACTCAAAGTCAATGCCTCACAATTTATTTATGGGAATAATGGCTCTGTGACTGGACTGAGGGGATGACAGTTTTGTGTTAGGCTTCTTTATCGACTTAGCATTTTTCTCCTGAGTGGTTTGTGTGCATCCCACATTATTTAATGGGGATGTCTGTTACCAGTCCTGAGGAAGGAATATCACCTCATTCAAAAGAGGCTTTCTGATGTTTCAATGGACTAGTTTAATTCCTTTAAATGCTTTGCTCTTTTCTGAAGCTTTGCCTTGCGGAAGTGCCTCAGTTTTGCTTCTAGATGAAAGCATTGTATTATCATCACCTGGGATTGTCCTGAAAGATGCTGACTCATTCTTGCATAGTCATGTGCCTGTCAGTTGGTTTTCTGAACCACAGAGCAGTGCAGCTGATATGGATAACTGAGAAAGTTAGAAAATTGAAAACTGACAATCTCACTTTTTTCCCATTGTATTTCAACATAAAGTTGCTATTGTTGCTATTGGTTTTTAACAAATGAATTATTTCACAAAAACAACTAGAAAATGTGGATGTTTCATTCTAAACCTAAATACCTCAAAATGTTATTTTTATTTGGAAATATTAGCTTAGTATTCGTGGGGGCTGTAGTACTGGTTCCTCATGACCCCAATCTGCCTTATGAGCCACATTATCCAGCTGAACTATATCACTCATGATACACCATGGCCAAAGACAACCATTATGCACCATGGTAACTCAGCAAGAGGTACATCTTAAGAAACAGAGTCCGGCATGGGAATGTGGGCCATAGAAGAGAATGATGTGAAAGACAGCTTTCATGTGCATCACATCTGCATTTCAGAATTTTTTGTAGTTGAAAAAATTTACTCTTTATTTCTTCTTCTTCCTGTTTTTTTTGGTCAAAAAATAAACTTTCCCACCAAGAACCAAAACAAATATTTTCAAATCATCTCCTTCATCCAAAGGTGATTATCTCCTTGTGCAACCATCATTGACTCTGTCCCATGCCACTGATCCATCTGTTGTATCCACTCTGCCTGCTCAGCATTTCTGCTCTTTTCAACATCAGCAGCAGGCCATATTTCCTCCATGTTTCACTACCTTGTTCTTGCACCCTCTTTTGCCTGCTTGTTTAAAAGCAGGGACAATCTGAAAAATCAGCAGCTCAGCCGAAGTCTTAGCAACAGAATTAACTTTTGCATCCTACAACAGGGCCTGCTTCATAAATTGATGAACTCTACATAACATGCACTCTGCTAAGTTTTTAGTAAAATTGTTGTGTGTGAATAACTTGTTTGATTTTGACCTCAGAAACTGTACATTTTAGTTTAAGTTCTTCTTCTCTTTTGAAGATTTTCTGGATAGAAGTCAGTGTTTGGCTCTGGAAGCACTACATGCTGAAGAATCAGAGAGGGTGGTGCAGAATGGGGAAGAATATTGGCAGTATGTGACCTCCAGTGGGAGAAAGAGGAGAACCTATGAACCCCAAGTGCATATAGAGGTGCAAAACCATTTTCAGGCTCTCTGCACAGGTAATACTGTGGAGAAGGATTTGGAAGAGCCCTCTTCCAAAAGGGATCAGAAGAAGACCCCATCAACCGAAAGGCATAGGAGGTGGCAGAATCTCCATCTGTCATAAATATAAAGGGAAGGGTAACAGCCTTCCTGTATACAGTACTATAAAATCCCTCCTGGCCAAAGGCACAAAATTCTTTTACCTGTAAAGGTTTAAGAAGCTCAGGTAACCTGGCTGACACGTGACCAAAAGGACCAATAAGGGGGCAAGATACTTTCAAATCTGATGTGTGAGGTGCAAGGCTTTGTTTTTGTCTGTTCTTTTGTCTGTCTGTTCTATGTGCTTGCTGGATACATAGCAAGGAAGCAAGCAATCCAACTCCATTAGAATTAGTAAGTACTAGCAAGGGAATGCACTCTCTTACTTATATTACGGTTTGTAATTTTCTCTGGGCTGAGAGGGAGAGCGGTTTTCTTTGTGTAACTTAAAAGATTTGCTCAGAAAGAAATCCTCTGTGTTTTGAATCTGATTGCCCTGTGAGATTATCTTGCATTCTAATTTTACAGAGGTGCTTCTTCACCATCCTTAAGCTTTTTAAGGTCTGGCTTGACAAAGCCTTGGCTTGGATGATTTAGTGGGTGTTGGTCCTGCTTTGAGAGGGGATTGGACTAGATGACCTCCTGAGGTCTCTTCCAATCCTAATATTCTATGAGCCAGCCCTTCAGACATTTTAATTCTGCCCTCAAGCTCCAGCTGGTCCTGGGCTTGCCCTGCTCTGCACATGCTAGGGCTCCACCTATAATTAACTCAGTACAATATTTGGAACATTACACATTTCTCATGCATTGCACATACAGGGTTGGATTTCCAAAGAAGTCTGGGGGAATTTATCATCACTCACACTGAATTTCACTTGAAATTAGGCATTCATTTCTTTATCCCATCCATTAGTTAGAGTGAATCACCACAATAGGATAAAATCAAATTGCTGGCTATTTATTATCCTGAATGCATGGCAACATTTTTGGGATATATGACACAGACTTGTTGGAATTCTTAATATTTAAATCTGTTGTTATTCATACGGGAAACCACCAGACACCAATTTATCCATAAATTCCTTTATTAAATCAAAAGGCTAAATGGCATTTTGCACAATTGTTCTAAACATGCGGACTCACCTAAAAATAGGCAGTCACTACCCCCAAACAGTAAAAAAATATGTATGAGCATTTGATCAAGGTTCTTACAAAAGGGCTAAACCCAGGGGCGCTTAGACCCGTATTGGTCAGCTCCAATATATTTGTGAGGGTAGTAGCAAGAAGCCTTTAAGAATTGACTTTTTATACCTTTTAACAAACAAGGGATGTTATTCTGACTTCAGCTAAAAAACTTGAGACAAAACACCCTTATTTCCAGTCTAAAGAGAGATACGATGTACAACCTCCTTTCTTTCCAAGACCTTTCCTTCCTATCTCTTCCCCTTCTTCTTGCTTTCCTTTACTGTTCACGTAGGCCATGATGTCTGAGATAACACTGGTATGTATCAGTCCCCAGTTCACGTAGGCCTTGATGTCTGAGATAACACTGGTATGTGGAGTGGGAAGGGACATGTTGGCTCATTTGAAGACCAACTTTTTTTGTGTTATTTAAAATAATTTGCATCCACGCCAATCTGTCAGAGGCCTTCTTTTGAGAAACTGCCTTTTATTTCATTAGTTATTCTTTGAACCAGAAATCCTCACTATTTCATTCCTTCTGGCCTTGCAACCTATTATTTTCAAGGCCTTCCTTCTATTGGCTTGTCAGGGCCGCTCTTCACAACACATATTTCTTTAACCAAGCTTACACTAACTTTAATTCTTTAATTTCATATTTTTCCTACAAGAGTCATACAGTTTAAGGCCAGAAGAGACCACCACATCATCTTATCTGATCACATGCATATCACAGGCCATCACTCAGCACCGGCACATGAAACCAAACAACCAAAATCCCACTGAAGTATCACAACCCTCAACTTTACTGTATGCCACAGGCAGCGAATAGGCAGCCAATAAGAGGGGATGTTATATTAATTTAGTTGGAATATTTGGTTCCAAAGAGTCAAAGATGTTAACATAACCCTATAAATAAAATTAAACAGTTTTTCAAAGGTTCAAGGCTTGGTACACAGAGACCTCAGCCTGCTAAGCATTATGGCAAACTCACCATTAAGCATTCCCTTAACTCTTTATTAAAGATTCGGAAAAGAAGGAAAAACTTAAAGTACATTAAATGTAAAATATTAAATAAGGCTTTCATGCTAACAACATCCCTTGTTCTCTTTCCATCTAGCTATAACTTTAGAAGTAAAACTCCTTGTCTGACATTCTTTTAGATGGTAATGAAGATGGTAATAACTACTCTTTTGGAGAAAAGAGAATAAATTCAGCCGAAGTGGGCTGGGACTGTAATGGTTGCTGTTTTTAAAGTCTGATCCCATTTCCTAAAAACCAAACAAGATAAATACACACAAAAGGGGAGAGAGAAAAAATGCAAAGGGAGAAAATGCAATTTCTCTCTGTGTGTTGACTCTCCCTTGCAATATTCCTGCTGGAGAAACACAAGCCCAGCATGTGGTCCTATCGGCCACTTTCAGATAGGGCAAACTTGTACTAGGGTGTATGGTTTAGGTCACTGCCTTTAGCTGCCTCTTTCTGGTCATAGACTCACAGCAGTGTTGCAAAACATACAGTCTGGGCTGGCTAAGCCAGACTCTTATTAGACAGAAGGGAAAAGGAGAAGGAGAGAGATGGGAAAGAAAAGAAATAAGTCAGGGAAGGAAAATGATGTAGAGAGGAGAAAAGGGGAGTTGCAAATTGTCACATCCCAGGTGGTGGCTGGGATTCAGCCAGAGCACGGCATCATCTGGAACCCTCTTTCTGGCCTGGTTTCATCAAGACATCTCACAGGTTCATGACGACAAAGGCCCAGCAATGTCACAGTGCATCCTAAAGTCCCAGGAGATTGTCAGGGCGGCCGCCATGATGGTGACATTCAATTCGTCCCCCACCACATTTCAGTCAGTATTTTTTGCTCTCATATTTCTCTCCAAAGCCTTTTTTTTGAGGACCCAAAAAGGGACTGATGGGTGGAAAATTTCACTCTTTGGTTATTTACTTATGTCTAGCATTTCTAAAGCCTATGGCCAAGTATAGCTAAGCTAAAATCTTACAGGCCTCAACCTGTGGGCCTTGCATTTCAGCCATGCTTTATTTATATACCTAATGCATACTTATCACTTCTAATACTTATCAGTCTTATCCTTCTATAATCCAACATCTTAAATGTATTTAGCATACAACGGTTATATATAACATAGAATATCAGTTGATTAATGAATATTAAAATAAACTAATTGGCTACAGCTTCCCCCTTGACAGGGTGGTTATTATGAAACAAATGAAGCGTAATAGGAACCCTATCACGCACATATTACCTAATGATAAACAGCAAATGTAATTTTTATAACAATAAAACACATATGTAACTTAAATTTATGTGTAACTTTATTGTTTTATACTTATTAGGAATTAGTTATTTCTCTAGGGATCATGTTAAGTGGTGGCTCTATTCTTTTCCTGGATATTGGTGCAGCTGCATATGGGAAGTTGATGTGGGTTTGTGCAACACATATCCTCATAAATTGTTTAGTCTCTTACAGCAGTTCTAGTTGATACTGGTGAGTTCCCTGTAGATAAAAGGACCATGAAAATAGGTTAGACTGAACAAGACTGGGCTTAACCCTTTGTTTACTTATGGTTCTATTTTTTTCTGTGTAAAATACTGTAAAAATAATACTCACAGTGAGAATACTATGGATAACAATCCATTCCTTCCATCCAAATTCCATCCTTATAGGAGTGGTGAATACTCCATTTGAGCTGCTACCCTCCAAATTGTATGTGCTTGTCTTCCTTAGTCCTGTCATTACTAATTTAAATTTAATGTGAATTTCTTCTGTCCAACAACTCTTTTAGCTATAAAATTAATGGTGGTATAAATGCATGAAACAATGGAGCACTTTGTTTGATAAGATTGTGATAATCTAGATTGCTAAGAATAACCATTTCATTTTCAAAAACTAGTACTGGGAATTATTGTTGTATGCCTAGAAATTGTAGGTACTTGTGGTTTAAAACAAAAATTTGGATTTATGACCACACATCTAAATTGACAATAATAAAATTACTTGTGATTTAATACTACACAATACTGTTCCTATCTGTCATAGGTCTCTCTCGAGGAAATGTTACCTCAAACACATTGCACCTGCAGATCCACTGAAGCTCCCATTGAGAGCAACAACTTATCTGTGGGACTTTCCGTGTTTGGGCATTGTGATGATATATCACCAGCGGAAGTACATTCATTCATTCTCAGTAGATGTTGTCTTTTAGATGATCCATGGAATGGACAGAAGTTAATTGATTAAATACATGCTTATTTGAATCAAACATGGGTAATGATAATTTGAACGAGACATATAAGGATTTTGAAATATCACAAGTTTTCTTTATATAACATGGCATGATTTGGATGTGGTATCCCAGATTCCAAGTTTTTAATTGAACCAAATGATATTTATTTTAACATTTAATTTGACATTTGACTTTTTCTTCTCTGTGTTCTTGAATACTGATGTAAAATCTATTTGCCTTTAATTAATTCTGGTACTTTTCTTAATTTCAAGAATTATAAGGTATTATCAATAGTGTTTATTATATATTCGTCATAAGCTGAACAAATGATTTCTTTTCCAAAATAGTTATTTTTTCCTAATCATTATTACATTGTATTTTATCAGTTGGTTCATCTGATTTTGAGTTTTATTAAACAATTTGGTTATTTAATGTACGTTAATCATTCTGGAGTTGCTAAATCATGCATTTCTTTCAACATTGGGTCAACTACTTGATCAGTTTCTTCCTCAACCACATAATGGATATGTCTCTTGATTTTTTCAACATTGACCTTATTTCATATTGACATTCCGGTACCAAATAAACCTGTAATATTGTTAACATTTGAAAAGGATTAAGCCCTCATTTTCTTCTGGGAACAGAAAGGTTGTTTTTTTTATATTGATACCTAGACAGGCAATATTTTGTATATGTTGCTTATAAAAAGTAAGCTTACTTATAAGGAGTACTAGGAGTACTGAAAAGAAAAATTCAACTTTAGTATCCTAACAATAACTAAATTTATTCATTGGCAATTAGATAAATTTCACACATCAGTGATATGCATAAATTGCACTTGTTTAATTAGTACCCCTGGTATAGACATGGCAGCAAGAACACTAGCAAGGCCTTCTTGTAGAACTGGACATTCCACAGGGTTCAGTGACCCATAGTCCTTTTTCACTACTATTGCCTGTACCTCTATCTTAAAATATTTGTTAATAACTGTTACATTACTCAGTGACTTAATTTCGATACAGGCTTCATATTATCCTTTATTTTTGTAGTCTAAGTTATATATGGTCAGTGCTCCATTTTGTTTATTGAGTTTTGGCATTTGGTTTTTTTTTCTCCATGATCCATATGGGATTTCATCACTTGTTGCTGAAGATTTATCTTCAGTTGTAACATATGTTTTATATCCTCTCCATTCTGGATTACTTTTAAGGGAGTGATATGTTCCTTCAATTTAACAAAGTCATTTGATCATTTTTTCTATATCATATTCAAGAACAAATTTCTCACCTATTACTCCTTTAACCTTTTGATTAAATTTGTTATGAGCAGTTGGAAGAACTGTTTGACCAACTAAAATTTTCTTGGAAAATAATGTACATACCCTCCTCCAAATTTCTGGATCTCCAATGGAAAATCTTTCCACAATACACAATCCTTCCACAATGCTCATCTTTCAGTGCTAGATGTACTGCTATTTAGATAGACTTGACATATGACTTTGCACCTTATGTATTTTTAAAGTTGCACCATTAGTCCATGAGGTAAACAGTATTTTATCACAAATCTTAGTTATAAACTGTTCTTGTGCAGATTGATATCCCATTCAAAGAAAATTTCAGTTGAAATTTGTGTTGTAATTTCTTGTAGTCCTTGAGGATGGAGCTCGGCTGTTCTGAGTAGTGATAGATGACAGAAAAAGGAGCAATGGTCTCAAGTTGCAGTGGTGGAGGTCTAGGTTAGATATTAGGAAACACTATTTCACTAGGAGGGTGTTGAAGCACTGGAATGGGTTACCTAGGGAGGTGGTAGAATCTCTACCCTTAGAAGCTTGACAAAGCCCTGGCTGGGATGATTTAGTTAGTGTTGGTCCTGTTTTGAGCAGGGGGGTGAACTAGATTACCTCCTGAGGTCTCTTCTAATCCTTATCTTCTATGATTCTATCTTGGCTTATTCGTTCTCGTGCCCAGATATTGGCTCCTGAGCCTCAAGAGGCAAGTTTGAGGCTAGTCTCAAAATAATAGTCATTTGCATTGGAGGTTCTTGTTTTACTGGAGCAGTCTGCTTGTTTTGTTTGAAGTGCAGCGTTACAGCAGTATTGCAGCATCAGCGTTGTAATGACATGCATTTTTTTTCTTTTCCCTCTTCTAGGCTGTGTTTCTAATCCTCCACTTCCTCTTTTACATTACACTTCTCTGGTTCCTCTTTCTTTGGAAATATATTTCTTGTATGGTACAATATTAAGTGATTAGCATGATAGAATGCAGTCACCTTTCTTTTCTCTTTTGTGATCCTAATTCTGTATACAGAGAGGAACTGAGTTCATCCATAATATAGTGTGACCCAGTTCATTGGTTACAGAAATTGCATTCTGGTACAACATATGATAGGAGCATCTTCTGATTTCCAATTTTCCAAATGTTTTCTCTTTCATCTTTATCAGAGTAGCCTTTTGTCTTTTGTTTGGATTTTCCCAATTTAACAGCTACTGGCAAGTGAATCTGCTTAAATGTTTCTTTAATGAGTGTAGATAGGTCTCCAGTTTGACTCTCTCTAGCTGTATGTCACTGGCATGCCTGAAGAAATGCTGCAGCATTCACATGGTTGGCCCAGTCATTACCTCAATGGTTGTACTGCCTGTGGAGGGAGTTGGATTTACCCTGAGTGTCATTAAAATGAGAGGAATTAGAGTGTCCCCATTGCATTCTGTTGGAATCTACCTGATTCTGCAGCATTAATTTGATGGTGCAATTTGTTCACTCTATCATCCCTGATGATTTAGGCCTATTTGGAATGTGCAATTTTTTTGCACTCCCAAGAACTGCAAACCCATTTGGAAGACTTACCCAGTAAACTGTGTTCCTTTGTCTGGCTCTGCCCAAGTGTGGAGTCTTCAGTGAGAGAAGACTAGTTCCACTAAGACTGTTGTAGCTAAAGCAGCATTTACCTTAAGAGGAATTCATCCACCTATTTAGAGAGTGGATCAACAATAAGGCTACATTTTAATCACAGGTGTTTTTAGTAAAAGTCATGGACAGGTCACGGGCAGTAAAAAAAAAATTCACAGACTGTGACCTGTCCATGGCTTGTACTATATACCCCAGACTAAATCTTGTGGGGTGCCAGTCCATAGGTCACCGAGGGTGCTTGGGTGGGAACAGCCTGGGAACCCCGGTGGTTCCAGGTGGGGTGATTGGAGGGGCTGGCAGGCTCTCTACCCAGCTTATTGTGATGCTCCCTGGGAGCAGTGACATGACCCTCCCTCCACACGCTGCCCCTACCCCAAGCTCCCTCTGCACAGCTCCCATTGACAGCTGCAGTCACTTACCATTGGACAATATAGATCACATGACTAGAGTTGAGCGCAGAATGAGGCACAGTCACAAAGTGTTTCTAGATGGAGCAGGCCAAGTAGAAGGTTCTAAGGGTTATTAAAGGTCATTAGCAAAAATCCAAGGGGTTCCACTATAGCACAACGACAAAAAGCTCATTAGGGAAGGTCATAGCTCTTAAGTAAACAGCTGGAGTGAGCATGTGGGAAATGCTGGCAACATCCAAGGATGAGTTAATGCATGACAGTGAGTATATGTTATCTAAGGTTAAGAATAGATCGTATAAAAGCACTGAAGGCTAGGGCAGTATAAAGGGCAGACCATCGACAGGCAGAAGACAAGTAGGTGCTAGCCAGAAGAGCTGCTGGAAAGAAGTTAAAAACTGCTGAGAGACCTGACCACAGACAGAGGAGCAGAGCTGACTAGGGAGAAGCAGAAGCTGCAAGCAGCAGACAGCAACAAGAAAATAATACGGCAAAGCCAAAGGGCATAGTAAGCCAGCTAGTTTTTAATTATAGTATTTAACAAATGTTACAAACTGTTGTCTGTGATTTGTTATGGCCTGGCCTTCTGTAGCAAAGTGAACTGCTTAGAATCATTTATATTATGGCTCTTGTAGTCTAGCTGCTCTTTAAATTACAAGAGAATTTTAGATTACACTGTAGTAGCAATTATTAGATACATTAATAAAAAGATACTTTGCTTTGAAAAGAATACTGCCCATATCAATCACTTTATCAGAAGGTTATATACATGTCCTCCAAGTATTTTCCTTTATTACCCTGGACTGGAGGCCCATATCTTGGGAACAACAAACCAAGAGGGTGATTGGCAGTTTATTTAGGGGCACACAAAACCTATTTTTCAGTATTACATCATGATTATAGATGTATATCCTGACATCCACTGAAAAGAACAAGGCCAGCTGTGTTCCACAATGCTTCTCTTCTAGGTCAATTCCTTGTGTATGCTCTCTTGAGAGGATCTGTCAGAGAACAAGGCCAATGACAACATTGGACAGGACTGATTTTCTTTGTTCATAAATTAACTTTAAAATAACTGAGGCTGTGTGAATGAACAGTGTCTCTGTTCTTTTAGAGCAAGAGGGAAATATATTACTAATATGGCTAGAATTTTCAGCAGAGCCTATGAGAGTTGAATGCCCAAATCCAAAAGGAGTTGGGTGTCTGGAAAAAAAATAGGTTGGCTTGAAAATCCCAGGATGAATGATCTATCTATCTGTCCATCTATTTATCTATATATCTATCTTCTCCTGTCTCTCTTCTATCTGTCTGGATTCTATTTATCTATCTTGTATCATCTATATCTTTTATCTATGTGTCTATTTATATTTCTTTATAATTAACTTTAAAAGAATTGAAAGTGTGTGAATGTAGACATTCTCTTTTCTTTTGTAGCAAGAGGGCAATACATTACAAATATGGCTAGAATTTTCTGCAGATCCATGAGAATTGGGTGCCCGAATCCGATTGAAATTCAAAAGCAGTTAGGTGTCTGAAAAAAAAATTGGCTGCCTTCTACGTCCCGGGATCTCTCTCTCTTTCTGTCTCCCTCTCTCTTTTCTATCTCTCTATCTTCAATCTGTCTATTTTCTATTGTAGACAATTATTTTACTTTATTGTTCATTTATTGTGTGATGTTATAATTAACTAACATATTATGTCATATATCATCAATGTATGCTAAAGAGAGTTAAATTGTAGGATTATAGAAGGATAAGATTGATGAGCAGTTAGAAGAGGTGATTATGTATTAGGTATCGAAGTAAGTAGAGTTGAAACACAAGGCCTGTAGACTCGTGCCTACAAGATTTTAGCTTAGCTATTTTCGGCCTTGGAGCTAAGAAATGCTGACATAAGTAAGTGACTGAAGAATAACTAGATACCCTAAGATTACGGGGAAAGAGGAACCAAGTGGTAATATTGCAAAACATTATCTGGAAGATTAATTTTATCTGTTTTCGACATGTCTTAGCTACAGGATATAGGTTGTGTGTCAATGCTAATAAGAATAAAAAGAACGTACACAACCTATAGAAATCAGGGTCCCTTTAGTTTCTAGAGGTCATCAGACCAATAAGGAAAAGGAGGGTTAATACTTTTATGGACATGCACAGAACGTAGATATAGACAGACTAACATTAGAGAAAGAGGGTGCCAACAATGGGAAAATTCAGCTCCCTATGGGAAATTCCAGCATAAATCATCCCTTTACTGATGATCAATCCATGAGAGACCCACCAGACCACAACATTATTGTTAAGACTGTGAGTATAACTATATTTGTAACTTCTGCATAAGTCTGTGTAGGATTTCTATATGCTTGGGTAATCATAGCTTTAACTGTAATTTTAACAAATCTTGTCAAAGAAACTGGACCTTGTACTTGTGATGTCTGTGTTCTCACTACCCTTGGTATTTATGTGTTCCTAGAGACTCTAAATCTGAAGCAAGTAGCAGAGGTGACTTTCACTCCCTTAAGCTTGAAAATGTAGCCACTAGAGCCATTACCACATTACAAAAATAACTTTAAATAAAATAAAAGAATCTATCTATCTATATCTATCCCCATACACTCTGAAATACTCTGAAATATATCTGGTACTGACCAAGGTCCATGGTAGCAGTCAGAGCTAGATGGACCTAGATGCTGATTCAGTACTTCAGCACTTCCTATGTCACTATATTAAATGTTCATTTTCTCTTGTATACTTTAAAGCAAGGAAGAATAAATTAGATGTTGGCCTGAGCTTTGGAAGTCTTGAAAGAGGTGGAGTTTTCCTTTTTCACTGACGGAGGAATTTGAAATCACAGAGAAAGAGGAAAGCAAAAATGGAAATATTTCATAAACACAAGGTATAGCATTCCTCTTACATTTTGCAGTTTTCCTACCTATTGTTACTTGGAAATGCTTCATCACATTTCATATTAAAGGTACAGTCACAAACAGCTAATAAAGAGTTCATAAAAGATCAATAGATTTTTAAATAAATGGCTAATCAATTATTATAGGATCCAGCAGCTCAACAGATTATTTTAGTTATAGGGTATAAGCAACCATAATATATTTTACTGGTGTGCTTATCACTGCCTATAATGCACACTGCTTCTGTCTTCAGTGAGCTTATAACATCTATTAACCATTTATTAACTAATTATAACATGAAGGGTGATCAAGCAATTTCATCTCCAGCTTTTTTTGTGTAATTTTTTCTGAAGTTCATGTGTTCCATTTATTCAATAGCAATGCCACATTGCTTCATTGTAGCTATTGTGACAGAGCTCTGACCTTACCCCCGTGGGTCCTGCGCTTCAAGGCGGTTTATACTAGCCTCAGTGGCTCACTGTGACCCTCAATGTAGCCCTTCTCTCTCTAGCGCCAGGGTTACAGTCCACTGAGCCCTTTTCATCATAGGTCAGCAAGGAGGTTGGTGAGAGAACTCCCACAGTCTCTGTTGTCCCTAAGGGCTTATTTCAGAATGGATTAGCCTCCTGTCCTGACAGGGCCCTGACTTCTTCTGCCAGGAGATGGTTCTGTAGTGGTGGGTTGAGGGGAACCCGGGCCCGCCCTCTTCTCTGGGTTCCAGCCCAGGGACCCTAATGGTAGCAGCTGTTGGCAGTCAATCTTTCACTGCCAGAGTTGCTACATTTCCCTGGTCCACTTCCCCACAGCTCTCCTGCTTCTCCCTTCTTCACCCTTACCTTAGGGCTCCCTTACCAATGGTTCAAGGGTGTCTTCATTAACCAGCCCTTCAGCCACACTTCCTCTCCTCTGGCTCCCTGGCTCCCTCCTGCCTGACTGGAGTGAGCCCTTTTTATAGTATCAGCAGAGTTTTAATTAGAGTCAGGTCATCACATTAGCTTAATGGCCTCACCTGACTCTTTGCAGGTTAATTAGAGTCAGGTGTTCTCATTAGCCTGAAGCAGCCCCTGCTTTGATCAGTCAGGGAAAAAAAACCTGTTAATCCAGTGGTCACTATATCTGCCTTCTGCTATTCTGCTGTACCCAAGTGGCTGGGGTCTATCACACTATATACACCTCTATTCTGATATAACATGACCCAATCTAACACAAATTCTGATATAATGCAGTAAAGCAGTGTTCCGAGGGGGAGGAGCCGCACACTCTAGCGGATGAAAGCAAGTTCGATATAATGAGGTTTCACCTATAACGCAGAAAGATTTTTTGGCTCCCAAGGACAGCATTATATAGAAGTAGAGGTGTAACGCAGACTCGGGCCAATCTTGCTATATTTAGTGGCTCCTAAAATACATCTTAAACTCTGAACAGTAGGGTTCATCATGACCAATACTTATTTTCCATTTACCTTCTGTGATGGGATATATCAACCCTGCACCGGCGACACAGGAATTAAACATTTTTTGGGTCAAAGAGGCTCCACCACTTCTTCCTTGATGGCATGCTTCCAGTGAAGGGGGCATATGAAAGGAAGCAGCTTAGCTCACTCTGGGTTGGCTGAGGCTGGCTCAAGTGCTGGGAAGTGTCCATGAGTTTCTCAACTGTTTTCATTGTAGTTGTAACCGTGTTGATCCTAGGATATTAGATTTTGAACGATTTCTTGCAACGTGTGTTAACTCCTTATGCTTAACAAGCTGTTCCACCTTCTATTTATCTGTGACACTCTGAGTACTGTTCCCAGATCTAAAGAAGAGCTCTGTGGAGCTTGAAAACTTGTCTCTCTCCTCAACTGAAGTTGGTCCAATAAAAGATACCTCCTCACCCACTTTATCTCTCTTTCTCCTCACAGAATTGTTCTCCCTGTAATTCCAGTGTAGGAGAGATGTGTGAAATCTTTCCAAACAGGCTTTGGGTTCCACCTGGAATATGCTTTAATGGTTTATCTGGATCTCTGTACATTGTCCATCCCTGACAGATTTTTCAGAGATGATACATTCTCTTGACATTTTTTCCCCCAGGGTGAAGGTAAAATCAGAATTTCCCATGAACTCTCAGAAGGGGAAAAATTAGGAACAAATAACAGAAAGGTGCGGGTGAAGAAATGCCTGGATAGCCTTGGGATTCCCTGTAATCTGGTAGGAGTCTATAAAAAGTCTTATAGAATTATAGAGGAACATACAGAACATTGACAATGGTAATGATTACTTATGCAGAGCTGGTGAAAATGTGTTCATCAAAAAGTTGTAAGGGTTTTTTGTTTGTTTGTTTGTTTTCTGGTTTTTTTCAAAGCTTTTAGGATAAAACAAATGGAATCCAATGGGACATAAGTGAATGGCTAAAATTAAGTGCATGGTTAATTGCTTTGCTGATTTGGGATGGACTTAAATATATGTTTAAATATAAATGATGGAAAGAACAGGTTCTGAAAAATGAAGAAAACATTTTTTTTCATTTATGTTGATTTTTTTCACAATTTCTTTTAAATCTTCAAACCTGATTTTTTCTGTTTCCTAAAACCACATATATAGTGGTATTGAGGTCTCTGTTTCTCTCCCTGTATATCAGTTTTGATTCTTTTTTTCCAGGTTTTGGAGACACTCCTAAAATATCAATAAAAAAAATTCCTTTTAAACAAAAAGGTGATTTTATCATCAAAATCCCCCCACAAAACAAAAGAAAACAACAACCCTGTTGAAATATTTTCCAGCAGTTCTGATAATTAACAATATTCATGCTACATGGATTACATAATTCATACAAATGTCATATATTATAGCAGCTACTGGAGTTATTCTTGTAGATGAAAATGTAAAATCAGGCCTCATAACTGCACTCAGGAAAGCTTGTGAGTAAAGTTACTCATGGGAGTTGTCCCATTTAAACTAGTGTAATTAAAGACACTTACATGGGTGAATGCTTGAAGAATTGGGGCCTACAAGATATTTTTTTAAATTACATGATGGGGGATATTCTAGGTGGGAATGGCAGGTGTTTGACTGCAGATACCATGAAAGTAACTTAGACGAGCAATGATGGTTCCTCAGTAATCCCAGTTTATACATTGTCATCTCTTTTCCTTTCCTCAGGATGATGTGCCCAATATTGCCATCCTGGGAGCTGGGGGAGGTCTACGAGCCATGATCGCCCTTCATGGAACCCTGCAGGAGCTACAAAAACATGGTCTCTTGGACACCATCATGTACTTGTGTGGGGTTTCAGGTTCAACTTGGTAGGTGCATGTCAAGAGTGAATGAAATTGTGTCCTTCTATAGAACTGACAGCCAAGGGAAAGTATTGCTATTGTTATTAATAACAAAAGACATGCTGAGTACTTCATAACCAATAGGAAAACACTGTCTGTCCATTTCCTGAGGAGGTGAGAATACATGTGTTACCAGCACAATCTAGGGCACCCCACGCCATCATTACCCTACCAAAGCTCGAGGCATAACCCAGTTAATTTAGTCACCCCACCCTTTCCCAGCATGGGGTCGGGGCATAAGGCACTAACCCTTACCAGTCCTGGGCCCAGGACGTAACCTTCTGGGGGTTCATGGGCTCTTTTACGAGTAAAAGAACCTTACGCAGTAATATCCTTAACCTGTATTTATTAATAGTTACCAAAACAGAATACACATGCTACACACACAATTCTCACTACTCCTGATAAGGCAGATAAACTTTACTCAATGGCCAATCAAGATTAGATCTTCCAAGGCTCCAGCTTCTGTGTGGTATTTTTGCCAGGTGCTGAGGTCTGGCAGCTCTGATCCTGAGCTGTGTCCTGGAGGGAGGAGCCAAAGAACTTCCCTATGGAAGTGTTTTTCACCAGTCCTAGCCCATTATGAAACAATTCTTTAACCAGTCATGCTCCAACACCTTAGCTGATTTAAATCTTGCAGAAATTATTTATGCAATGGACAGAAACAATAAAATAATTACACAGGAACCATACAAACAATAGAGAAGTAGGGGCCATAAAGGCAAAACAATAGAAGTATGGATTTAACCATCACAGCTGTTGATAAGTGGTTTCTTTGCAAACAGAATACTATCAAACAAAGCTGTCTATAAACATCCTAAGATCTGTTTCCTTACCTGGTGATTGTGGTACTTTTAGGGCAGGAGTTCATTCTTAGCAGCCTGATATTATATTGTTTTGATGCAAATTAGATGGGACGTGACTCCCTGCTTCTTAGCTCCTTGTGGCTGCTGTCCTCTTATGCGTGTTTTTTCTTACTGCAGAAAGGCCTTGGCCTACATACATTGCAATGTAAGTCCAGGCTAAAACTCAAAACCTCTTCCATCTACCCAAAAATCATGCAAATCCAGAGCTTAGACCCAGGGTCCCAGGACTCCATGAGGATAGAGGGTCTTAGCCTGAGTCAGACCAGGACCCAGGGTTCAAGATCTATTGCTTTGCAGTGTAGACACAGTCTCACTGGACTCATGCTCTGGGAGTCAACCAAAGATGTCCCATGGGATTACTTCCTTTTTCCTATTGACAGTCAAATTTTCCCATACTGCACCACAAACAAAGGGCTAATGCAGCCACATTTTGGGAGGACTCTAGAAAGTCTGGGATATGAGTGGCAAAATATGGTCCTGCATAATGCAGTGTAGACTCTGGAGGCCCAGATTGGGACCCAGAGTTCAACAATTCCAAACCTGAGGTTACAAATGAGTATAGATCCTCAAGCCCTAGGTTAGCAGACCGAGAGCCTGCTGACCTGAGTTCTGCTAATCCTGGGCTTACATTGCTGTGTGGACATGCCTTTTAGGTCTGATCCTCCTAAGATTTCAATCTGAGCACAAATAATAGGGGCCAACCCTATACATCTAATGTAATATTTATAGATCTTGCAGTGTGATTGTGAATTGCTTGATATCTGGTGTTTCCCTTAAAGGCCAAAATCCTTTAATCATGGGTTTTTTGTGAGTCTTACAGCTTATTTACCCTTAAAATGCCAGAGCTGATGCAGTTACGCCACTGTAATGCTTCAGTGTAGACACAGCTACACCAGTGGGAGAGGTTCTCTCGTTAGTGTAGGTAATCCAGATCCTTGAGAGGCAGTAGCTAAGACAGGAGAAATATTCTTCCATTGAGCTTGCATTACCTACATAGGGACATAAGTCAGCTTAACTATGCCAAGCTGGAGTATGGATTTTTCACACCCCTTGAGCAAAAATTATGCTGGCCAAACAGTCTAGTGTAAAACAGGCTTTAATTATATTATGAAGCACAAGTGTCTAGCTCTGGTGGTTGTGGAGAAAAGCTTGGAAATGTGAACCCTACCATCTCAAATGCCAGAAGGCAAGTAAAAAGAACCCATGTTTTTTTAAATAAATCTCATGATTTTTAAACCAAACTCAGGATCTTCTGTGACCTGTCTGTTTTTTGGCACACTTGTTGTTGGCGTTAGTGCTAAAAGCAGGGTAGCAGAATGGTGCCTGCTACCTTCTGTTGCCCCTTTTTCTCCATTCAAGAGGGCAGAGTGTGTACAATGGTTTGGGCCATGGAAACAGTGAGAAATGGACATAACTGGGGTTCGGTAAACTGGAACAAGTGACAGGGTGTAACACAAGACGGGGCTATCCAGGTGGAAAAGAGACAACAATGGTTGCAAGGTTGTAGGATAGGGTGGAGAGTTAGTTTCTCAATGGAAAAAGAGACTGTGTCCTCCAGAACATCCAGCTAATCTAACAGAGCCACGTACTGATTGCTTTATTCATAGTGAGTAGCAATTGACACAGGAGCCTAAGGGAGTTAGGCATTCTGTTGTTGATGCAATTCAAAGGGAGACTGATACCAGTGGGCAACTTCCTAATTATCGTAGTTACTTATCTGCCCCATATTAACATAGTGTCTGAGCACCATATTATTTATTTTCAGAACACCTCTGTGAGGTAGGAAAGTGCCTGTGCCCCCTTTTCCTATTGGGAACTAGGGCTACAATTTCTGGGAGAGCAGAACCCACATTTCCCGAGTTCTAGGCAAGTGTCCTAATTTCTGAACCATCATTCTCCTCCAAATCTTTCTGAACAAATAGTCCCACTGAAGTCAATGTTAGGGAGGCAGAGTCATGATGGTCTCGACAGATCTGTGGACGTTACAAATGTCCTGAATGTAACCAGAGCTTTTCAAATTCGGTGTCAGGTACCCTGTATATTGCTAATAGAGATTCTCCATTTGCTCAGCCTGGTAAGGACCTGGGGGATTTGGATTTTATCTCTGCTGATACTGTGGCTTTCCACAGCACCTATCCAGCCAACAATGTTATCCTTGTAGGTTACAAATGCATTGCAATGATTGAACGACGAGTGAGGATATTCTAATAAATAAGTATGCAGATATTGAAATGGCTGTGGAAAATAGCCCACATCCTGTTCCTCTTACCATCTGCGTTTTGCCTCTGTAATAGGTGTATGTCATATCTCTACAAAAATGGGGACTGGACAGAGAAATTGCAGGCCTTGGAGGAAAGTATGTGTGCTAGACTTTCCAAATACACCTGGAGTGTCCCAAAGGCAACAAAATTGCTTCTTGAGGCAGCTAAAGATGAAAATTACTCTCTAACTGAGTTCTGGGCATACACTGTGGTCTATGGAATGTTACATGAGGTAGGTGAAAAACTTTCCATTTTGTAACTCTGTAAGGTCCTTGTATGGCCCCACTCACCAAAGTATTATGGCGCTTCATGATCTTTTAGTGTGTTTAGCCTCACTACATCTCTGTGAAGTGGGAAAGTGTACAGAGGGGAAACTGAGGCACAGAACACCCAAAGACCAGATTTTCAAGATATCATCTTGTGGGATAAGCACGCAGGCACTTAGCATGCATTGATTTCAATGGGATTTAGGTGCCTACATGCTTCTGAAAATCCCACAGGGTACCTAATTACATTTAAAAAACTGGCCCCGCTTGACTTGCTCAAGACCACATAAGGTATGTCTACACTGCATTGTAAATTTGGGTCTGTGGGACCCAGGATGGTGTACCTGGCATTTCCAAGCCTAGGCTGGAGTGTCCACACTGCAGTGTAAACCTGGGCTTAAAAGTTACATCTACACTGCAAAGAATAACCTGTGATGCTGAGCCTCAGGGCCGGGATCAATTGACTTGGACTCATGGGGCTCAGGCTTCTGGGTTAAAAATATTAACATAGGTCAGGGCTGGAGCTGGGCTCTGAAACCTGGTGATGGGGTTGGGTCTCGGACCCTGGGCTCCAGCCCACAGGAGAATGTCTGTACTGCTGTTTTTAGCCCCACCACCCAAGCCCCATGACCCAAGTCAATTGACCCCAGGCTCTAAGACTTGATGCTGTGGGTTTCGCTTTGCAATGCAGATGTACCTACAGCTGCTGGACCTAGGTGTCACAGCCATGCTAATGTGGTCATATTGTACTGCCCGATCTTCTGACTTGAGACTGTGGCTTGATTTGAGTCCACAAAGCAAAACAAGAGGGCTTGGACCTGAGTCGCTGTGGGACGCTGGCTCTGACCCCCCACTCTATTAATGACCTAAGACCTTGGGTCCGGAGTCCATGCAGAGCCAAGTCAAACTGATTTGTGTGTGCACAGAAACGGGTCTTGGGTGTCCTCAGAGGAAGTGGGGATTAAGTCTTAGGCTAATGGCTTGACCACTTAGACATTGAGGAAGGTTTGGCCTCATAAATAAATAAATGCTGAGTGGTTCCACTGAATTCTGAAGTTACTGGAGTTACTTCATGTATACCCCTGGGTGGCTGGGGCCAACTCCACATCTGTCTAGCTAACATCTCAACATGTGGAAATGTGTTGGATGCCTGAGCTCAGGTTTGGACCAAGCTGTAAGGGAAGGGATTATAGGCAATGTTACAATCATGGTTTAAAATTAAGAGTGTGTTTGTCTGAACGTATAAAATGTTGTCTTTACAGCTGGACAAGGGACACTTGTCTGAGCAGCAGAGTGCTTCTGAGAATGGAAATAATCCCTACCCCATCTATGCAGCAGTGGATGAGCGAAGTTTTTCCAAAGTAACTGAATACTCTCCAGGTAAAAACAAACAACTAAATCTACAGGAAATGTCAGTGCAAGGAAGCCTGTCATTTATTTCATCTATATGCAACTCCTCGAGGCAGCAGAGATGTAAAAGTTGTCTTTAGAGCTGATTGAAAATGAAAAAAAATGAATTTTTTTTTTAAAAATGTAAATCTCTTTTGTTCAGCAGGATTATTAATGGGCCCCTTTTCCACACTGCATGACATTTTCTGCAATATTTGTTTCCTTTTTTTCCCCTAGAAATTTTATCAAAAACATATTTTAATCTGATTTTCTTCAGCAAAAATCTTGATTTTCAGTGAGAAAGGAGAAAGTGAAACAAAACCTTAAAAAATCCTTAAAATATCAGTAAAATTATGGCAGAAATTTTCAAAAACATGAAAAATGCAGGTAACATCTACTACTGCTGGGAATAAGTTTTGTTCATGCAAAAACTTTTGTTGAGAAAAATTCAAACTCACTATTGTTTTCTTTTTCCCATTGTCCTAGTTTAGTATGTCTTTTTAGGTGGAGACACAATTTATTTGTTATCTTATTTACTTATTCAGATGTAACAATATATGCATCTTGAAGCATCCAGAAAGCTAATATCATTAATAACACAATAAAATTCCTGGAGCATTTCACAAGAAACTCACCAACCATCACTCTATTCACTTTTAGCTATTACTTGAGCTAATTAAAAATGATCCAACAAAGTAAAAACTTTCAGTGAGTATAGGTCACATTTGACCTCCAAGAAAACAATTTAGAAAAATACCAAAATGAAGCCTTTCAACTTTTAGTTTCAAGAAGACATTTTGCTTCAAAATTATTTTTACTTTAGGTTTTATAAAAAATAAATTAACATGAAATAAAAAGTCAAAATCACAATAAAACTTTTTTGATTGACCAAACTAAAATTGTCTTGAACACTTCTTTTTGCAAGGAATTTTTCATTTTGTTTCGTTTTCATTCCAGTTCAGAACAAAACCAAATTTCACAAATGTGGAGTTTTTCTCCAAATGGGAAATAACAGCTTCTACACAGCCCTAGATGTGCCAAGAATTTCTCTTATAATTTGGATGTGGTTTAGAACCAGGTGGTAGCTCACACATTTTGGGGAGGTGCTAAGGGACTAAAATGTGGTGAGAACCAGTTGGAGAAATTGTAGATGAATTAGGGAATTACATAGGCCTTCTGGAACACTGAGAGAACTCTGCATGATGGGGTTTCTTGGAAGATAGCATGAAGTTGATAATGGGAGAAGATAAGGTAGGAGGTGAGGAGATAGGGAATTCAATATTGGAGCAAAGGAAATGATCAAATCAAGCTGGGGGAAATATTTTCAATAATTTTTTTCCACTAAAAATGCATTTTCAGATCCCTTTTTGTTGAATTCAAATATAATGAATAGTTTCAGTTAGGGAAACAAATTGTAAGTGTAAAACATTTTGTTTTTACGGTTTGACTTCAAATGGTCTTTTAATTTCAAATATGGTCATTAAGAAAAGTGAAAACCGATTAATCAAGGAGAAAAAAAATGAGTCAACTAAAAAAGTTTTGTGGGACTTGAAATGAATAAAACAAAAGAAAGTTTCATTTTCTGTCAACTCAAAATGATTTATTTATTTACTTTTTAATTTAGTGTAAAAGTAGGAATGGGTTTTTTTCAGTTTGAATCAAACTGGTTCAGCCGCTGAATTAAAATTTACATTATTTGCTCAGCTTTAGTGGTAAGAACTCTGAATTGAGACACAGCTGGTGTGGGGTTGTAGTTGGAAACTGGGAGGTGAGGACCAACAGCTTCATACAGAATGTGAATAGGAGTCAAGGATGGATGTGAAGATGCGACAATATGGATGGAAAGAAATTTTATTAATGTAGATGTTGTTTGAAGCACGCTCACATTCCCCTGAGTTATGAATACCTCATGCCACCCTTGCTGTCTTATTCATCTGCCACCTCAAAACTGTTGCATGGCTTTGTTTTCAAACTCTTTCTTTTTATTTTTCAGCAACCTGGTTTGAGTTCACCCCCCATGAAGCCAGCTTCCTTGGCTATGGAGCAAGTGTACCCATGGAATACTTTGGAAGTGAATACAAGAATGGGGAGCTAAAGAAGCAGAAAGAAGAGAAAAACATGAGTTACCTACAAGGTGAATGATCATGCCCCTTTTTCTTAGCAGATGGAGACAAATGAGGCTGGTTAGATGCATAGATATCGGAAGTAAACCATGGGATTCTAAAATGGAGCAATATTTACATATATTTGACAGCTTTTATGTAGATAGCTGAGTGGTGTAAAGACAGTTTCCATAACCCATACAAAATTTTGAGTTATCAAAAGAAACTCCTTTTCCAAATCAGAACAAAATATCAAAATTACATTTTTTCACAAAACAAAAATTAAAAAAAAAATCAGTTTTGGTTCAGGTGTGAAGAAAATACCTTGATCAACCCTAAGTAGAACCTGTGTAAGTAAACAGAGTCAAATCCTTTTATACTCTTTTCCTTCTTGTTTTCAGGTTTGTGGGGAAGTGCCATTGGCAGCAAAACAGAAAATGAAAAGGTCATAAAAGGTATGCCAGTTTCTCTTCTCATAGCACACTGGAGTCAGGGCTCAGATCCTCAACTTTGTGCTGGATGGGACTCTCTAGATTGGAGTCAAAACTGATATTTAATGGAAGTTTTCAATTCTGATGAAGCCACATTTCAGACAGGAAAAAATGTTGGTCAAAACACTTATATCAGCTCTAGTTTTATATATTTAAAAAGGCCGTAATAAGTCAATGTGTTAAATGGGAAGTAAGAGGTCTAGATGATGGTTTGAGTCATATGGGCAGACACAAAGGGATACATAAGCCACTCCCACTCCAAGTGTCACTTTGTCCCCCTTTAGTTTAATCACAAATAGTGACATCAACTTCTACAAGTGTCCCAGGCACTTCTGGAGGTGACACAGCAGGACACTAAGTGAGTGTTCAACATGCGATAATGATAAGATAGAGATTTAGTGACAGGACTGGTGGGGAGTAGACAGAAACAGATGTGGTATAATTTCATCAATATATTTTTTCTCCTAAATCATTGCGGTCTAAAATTTGTGTTCTAAAGGACTGAATTATTGTCAATGTATTGTGAAATAATTGACCTGTCTAATTAAGATTTTTCCCCCCCAGACATATTCTTTGGCTTCTTTAAGGGAGAAAAAGAATCGTATTCACCATCTAAAGAAAGTAGGTCATCATAGTCCGTGGTCACTCCAATTACTTACCAAATGTGCCTACTGCTGTGTCTATAAAGGGTCATTCTCTTCCCCTCCCCTGGGGGAAAAAATACCAGTTATTCACTGAAATACTAGAAATAAAAAATATTTCATTAACAATTTTCTAAAAAAATTATTTTTTTTATCAAAACCAAAACAAATTGACAGTAAAAAAATCAGTTTTCTTACTCTAGTCACTCATGAAAACAATGAAAAAATTCAACCTGCAGAAATTTTATTTGGTTTACTTTTGGTTTTGGTTGAAAAACTATTTCAGGTAAAAAAAAATTGGATTTCTTCTAATTTCTATAGATTTTGTTCCTTATGAAACTGGAAAATATTCACTTGACCATGATCTTTGTAACCTGAATATTGCTTCCTATTTGGTTATGTGATTGTCCGTGGGTATATGAAATGACTGATAATCCTAATGACATTTTCAGGTTGTCCGGAAGGAATAGTCAAGGGATTTCCAATACCCTCCACTGAACCTGAAGCTGGTAAGTGTGTTTATATATATATATATATATATATATATATATATTTGTAAAAAAATGTACAGTAAATCATGTCTCCCTGAACAGAGTAGGACCAATAAAACCAGCAGTTTCCTTGCTCAGAAATCCCCATGTCTGCAACTCAAAGAGCTCTGTGCCCAAGCAGCTCAATCTCTGTGCTTCCTTTTCATGGTCACTCTCACAACTCCATCTCTTGGCTTTCTCCTCTGTGATACCCAGCCTTCAATGAATATTGCAGCCTCTGAATCTGCAGCCATATTTTGTAAATATAGAAATGTTTATTTATGGAATTCAGTATAGTGCTAATCAACAAACTAGACCATGTCATACATGTTTGCATGTGTGTGTGTGTGTGAGAGAGAGAGAGAGAGAGAGGGAGAATAGCTTTTTGATTAAATGGAATTATTTTAAATATATACAATTTTGTTTTCATTGAAATTTGGGGGATTTTCATAATAATGTCGCTAACAACCCAAACTCCTCACACCCTTATTTTGCCACTAAAAATAGTTTTGACAGAAAACTTTCCAAAAGCGAGCTGGTGTGGCCATATTGCCAGACAACGGGGAGGATGACATTAGGGGTAGAATCTGGATTAATGAATGTTTTTGTGAGGCAATAGAGGAAGAGGCTGCAGTAGTTAAGAAGGGAAATAATAAAGTCTGGACATTGATTATAGCCATGTGAAAGGAGAGGGAAGAATCTATCCTGAGGTATTTCAGCTAACAACTTTGTCCTTGAGCTATTGGAGAATGTCTTCATTCTTATATGTGTGCTGTTTCTTAGGCCTTGTCTCCACTACTAGAGTTGTTACAATGGCACAGCTATGGTGCTGCAGTTGTGTCACCATGGTGCTGTCTTGTCAATACTTCCTGCAGCGATGGAAGGGTTTTTTCCATCATTGTAGTTAGTCTACCCCCTTGAGAGGAGGTAGCTCAGCTAATTCTTCCATCAAACTACCTGTATCTATACTGGAGCTTAGGTCAGCTTTACTACATCTCTCAGGGTTGTGAATTTTTCACACTTTTGAAAGAAGTAGCTAAATTGACCTAAGTTTTCAGTTTAAACGAGCTCTTTGATATTTGCGTTATTGTCTGTGGCTGCGTGAAATGACTGGAAATCCATATGACATTTTCAGATGATATGGAAGGCTCATTGCACGGTGAGCCAGCAGGAGCTTCACCTGGAGGCTTTTCACCAGGTAGGTATATATAATCTTGGATCTTTCACTCTGACCCTATAGCTGTAACTGCTTTTATGTTCCTAGCATTCCAACAGAGAAGTTGGATAAAAGCATTAAATACTCTTGCTAGAAGGTTGCAGCGTAATATTACTTTATTTAAAAAAAAGCAAAAACAGGACCTTAATACTCAGGAAATAAAAACAGAGAGATAAAAAGCAGTCTTCCCCCTAAGACAGAGAGGCAAAACTCTCCCCACCTTGATTTAGGCTGGCTTTATTCAGAATGACTGCTTAAAAAACCTAGATCCCATGCCTCCCTTAGAGCCCCATAGCCTACAAGTCTGATCAGGAAACCCCTTACAAGTAAAGTGATTGCTAACACATTTTCAGACAAGCACCATTGCATTGACAGCTGTGGAATTGCTTCTGATCTACTCCTGCTTGAGAAGATAATCATATCCAGATTGTTAATGACATAGTCTCATGAGTAATTCTCATGTTCTCTGTTCCCTAAATGTGTGCTCAGGACCAAAGCCTCCCTGTAATCTCCTGTTTCTTAAATAATATGGCAACTCTTTGATGGTCACCACCAAAGTATCTGAGAAGCTTTCAAAAATTCAGGATGGGGAACTGAGGTTCAATAAGAAATAAAATGGGGAAATTCAAAGGAATCTCAACAAGTTAAAATTAAAATTCAATGGGATATGAGTGTTTAATACCTTACAAATCCCAGCCTAAGTGACTTCTCAAATATCACCTAGAAAACTTTTGGCAAAGCCAGGAGTAGAACTGCCTTGAATTGATTCCCAATCCATTGCCTGAAATTGATACTTGAATACTGTGTCTGATTCTGGTGTCCATATTTGAAAATGAGACATTGAAGATGAATGCAGAGATGTGTCACAGAAATGATGCCAAGTCTTATACAGTAAGAAATTTAAGGAGCTCAGTCTGTTTAATATATGAAAAAAGAAGTCCAAGAGGTGATTAGATTATGGTGTTTAAATACATTCACAGTGAGAAAATACAGGCATATTCTTGAATCTATCAGGGACAGATTTAAAAAGAAGCAATGGCAGGAAGTTAAAGATAGACAAATCAAAGTGAGAAGTAAGGCACACATATTAATGGTGAGGGTGATTAGCCATTGGCATAGCTGAGTGGTTTGAGCACTGGCCTGTTAAACCTAGGGTTGTGAACTCAATCCTTCAGGGGGCAATCTGGGGCAAAAATCTGTCTGGGGATTGGTCCTGCTTTGAGTAGGGGGTTGAACTAGATGACCTCCTGAGATCCCTTCTGACCCTGATGTTCTATGAATAAACTTCCAGGGGAAGTGGTGGAATTTTGATCTCTTTGGCTTCAAAGTGTGATTGGATGCCTTTCTGGAAGACATACTTTAGTTAAACACAAGTTGACAGGCTTGGTGAAAGTAACTGTTTGAAATTGTGTGACCCATGCTATACAATAGATCAGACTAGAAGACCTAATGGTCCCTTCTGGCTTTAAACCTACTTACCAATCTGTCCAATGAATACTGCAGCTTATAGGATTTGGGCATTCTGTAGTCATATGCTATTCTCTGCAACAGCGGCATACGTTGGGAAGAGGAAGTCATTGCAGTTACTATAAATTTACACATCAGTAAATGACAGAAGAATCTAGCTTACTGCATTTGCCAAGATCACTGGGGGTCATGTCTTCTAGTCTTTCAGAGCAAACAATAATTCTCACCCTCATCGTCTCTAGGTGACACATCTAAATCTGTATGAACACAGTTCCTGATGGGTCCTTGGACCAAGTATTCACAGCCCACTCCCAGAGCTTTAAAGTCCAATGTTTTGTACAGATTCTCTGTCCTGTGGGGTGGCTACCACTGAGTAATTGTGAGTTTCTGGAAATAAAAAGAGACTCCTTCTCTGCAGGGAGGTGGAATTTTCATTGCACTCCCAAAATATTAAGCAAGAGCTTTCTTTGCACACATAAGACTGAGGGGGGTCATGACAACAGTTTTCAATTCATAAAAGATTTTTATCAAGAGGTGGGTGATAAATTGTTCCCCTTAACCACTGAGGACAGGACAAGAAGCATTGTGATTAAATTGCAGCAAGAGAGTTTTAGGCTAGATATTAGGAAAAACTTCCTGTGAGGGTAGTGAAGCACAGGAATAAATTCCCTAAAGAGGTTGTGGAATCTCTGACACAGGAAGTCTTTAAGAACAGATTAACAAACACCTGTCAGGGATGGTGTAGATAATACTTAGTCCTGCCTCAGTGCACAGAACTGGACTAGATGACCTATCAAGGCCCCTTCCTTTCCTACATTTCTACAATTCTATGTAAGTAGCCATGGCTAAATTAGTTGTAATTTGGCTTCCTAGTAGAGCCAGAGTAGTAGAAGAGACAAACCAAAAAAAGGTGGAGATTCTTGAAACTGAAATGAGACCTCCCTCCACAAGGGCCAAAGTTCAGTGTATTTTTTTCAAGATCCATCTACATCAGAAAGCTTTGCCATGGAAATAGGAAATGTTCCCAGAACTGAAGAGTATAATTTTCACAAGTTATTTCCAAAGAGCTCTCAGTGAGGACAAAGTGGATCTAGAGAATAAGAGACAAGCATTCCTCTGTTCCTTCAACTTGCCTCTGTCAGGGTGAGACTTTAGTGGATACCGTTCACAGTGGCTGGGTTTTCAAAGGATACTAAGAGAATTAGGTACACACATCCCATTGGTATCTAATTATATTTGAGCACCTAACTCCCTTAGGTTCATTAAAAATCAAAAGTGGTGACTATATTTTCATTATCTTTATCTGGATTCTTGCCTTGGTGATTGCATTAATGTCAATGAGAGTGTGCAGTGATCTATAACCCAAATATATTTTTCAGATACTAAGAACAAGCCAATTACTGAAAACATTAAAGATGGAGTAGGTAAGTTATTTTAATCCCTTGTGGACTGAGTTTGAATCTCCTCTTGTACACTGGCTGCATGAGGAGATATTTGCATCTTTGTGAGGAGAGACTCAGGCTCAATGAACTGTTCAGTTAAACAAATCCCTCGGCTCTTGTTCACCCTTCCTCATGAAGAATAATTCTCATGTTGTCATTTTTTGACAAATGTCTGCTCAGCAAAAAGCTGTTGTGGACTAGCCCTGTTTATGTGTAGGGATTTTTGTCGTACTCTTTATGAAAGTTTCTGAGCCCCTTCACCAATATCAGTGAATGTGTTTTCAAAAGGCATGAACAGGAGGTCAGAGAATAAGCCCTGTTAACTTTAGGTGGGATTTTGCTCCTATGTCACATAGCACCAGAATTCAAAGATATTTAAGTGCCTAGTGTTATTTTTCAAAAGCACTTAGGCATCTAAAAGTCATTTTGTGTTGATCAAAATGTTTGGATTGACTCAAAATTATTATTATAAGCAGGCTGTGTTTGGATTTTGGCCATTTTGGGTGTTTAACAATTGAAGATTGTTTCCTCAGATCAAACCAATTCTATTGGGAGTTGAGGGAACTCAACTCTAAAAGTGGGTGAAATTTTTCAGCTCAATTTTCTTTCCTGAAAAATGCACAATTGGGTCAGCCATAATATTTCATGAATTTGCATCAAATTTTCGGAACTGTTTATTTTATAACAAAAATAAATCAGAAAAAAAACCCAAATATTTCATACAGAAATTTTCAGAGTGAAATGTTTTGATTTTTCAGTTTAAAACAATTTTTAAAATGGTTCAATTTCACTTAAAATAACTTTTAAAACCTTCTCTCTCTTTCTCTCTCTCTCTATTCATTCTGAGTACAGCCAAACATTTAATTCTACCTAAAATGATTTTTTTTTGTTTACTTTCTCTTTTCACTGTTTTTTTTTAATATTCATTTGGGATTTTTAAATTATAATTGTTTGCTCAATAGTGGAACCAAAAATCAGTTATTTGCACAGCTCACGTCAGCAGCTAAACTAACTGAGCCACATATTTTACATAATGAAATACAGGAAATGATTTATGCTGCCATCAAGTGTTCTGTGCAGGGGAGAACTTGACAGCTGACAACTCTCATTTGGGGGAGAGGGCTAGTTCAGGGGTTTGCTCATTGGTTTGCTAACCCCAGCATTGTAAGTTCAATCCTTAAGAAGGCCCCTTAGGAATCTACAGCAAAATCAGTATGTGATCCTTCTAGTGAGGGTAAAGGGCTGGACTCAATGACCTTTTAAGGTTTCTTCCAGTTCTAGGGGATAGGTATATCTCAAATTAATCCAAACAAGCATATGGGGGTCATTATGTGGCACAATGAGGGAATCTGAGATTCTCAGAATACTACTGCATCTGTCTGTGTCAGTAACAAATGCCCTTTTTTTCCTCACAATCAGCTTTGCTTTTTAATTTTTGCTCTATGTACAAGACATGCTGGTTATTTTTCCCACAGCTCCTTGTCTGCACTAGCAAATATGAGATAAGAAAATCTTCGCTGATTTTCAGATGTTCCTGAATATATTTATATATTTAGATCTGATATTTGAATTCTGGTTTGTGCCCTCTCACAGGCTCAGTGGTGGATTTCGCTAGAATGTGGCAAAAAACCACTCATGGTCTCTTGACCTGGAAATGGGGAACGAATAATAACTTTCTTTACAAATGTTGTAAGTAAAATATGGATTACTGACTCTGTGGTGGGGATGTCCTGTTTTGACGGTAAATACATTACACAGAAACATGAGAAAGGGTTATCTTCCTATACAGTATTTTTAAGGTTGGAAGAATTACATTTTTATTTTTAAATTTTGACAGAGTGTCAATGCTTACTGTAAACATTTTGGGGTTTTTTATTTAAATTTTCAGTTGCATGAAAATATAGATTTTAAGCATTTTTAATTCTTATCAATTTAAATCCTAGCAGCTGATGAAAATTGAGGATAATCAAATGAATATTTAATGACAGTAGACACAGAGATTCAAAAATTTAAATCTTTAAAAACCATTAAAACACAAATTGTCAACATCATATGTCAAAATATACAAACTTAATATCCTTAAATCAACAAATCATACCGATTTTTAATATTCATTCGTCTATTTTATAACTACTCTCATTTAAATTCTCAGGAAACATTTTTATTATTTTGCTTACCAGTAAATTTTGATTATCAGTGGAAACAGTTTTTTTATTGGTTTATTTAGACTCATAGACTCATAGACTCTAGGACTGGAAGGGACCTCGAGAGGTCATCGAGTCCAGTCCCCTGCCCTCATGGCAGGACCAAATACTATCTAGACCATCCCTAATAGACAATTATCTAACCTACTCTTAAATATCTCCAGAGATGGAGATTCCACAACTTCCCTAGGCAATCTATACCCTGACAGTTAGGAACTTTTTCCTAATGTCCAACCTAAATCTCCCTTGCTGCAGTTTAAGCCTATTGCTTCTTGTTCTATCATTGGAGGCTAAGGTGAATAAGTTTTCTCCCTCCTCCTGATGACACCCTTTTAGATACCTGAAAACTGCTATCATGTCCCCTCTCAGTCTTCTCTTTTCCAAACTAAACAAACCCAATTCCTTCAGCCTTCCTTCATAGGTCATGTTCTCAAGACCTTTAATCATTCTTGTTGCTCTTTTCTGGACCCTCTCCAATTTCTCCACATCTTCCTTGAAATGCGGTGCCCAGAACTGGACACAATACTCCAGTTGAGGCCTAACCAGCGCAGAGTAAAGCGGAAGAATGACTTCTCGTGTCTTGTTTACAACACACCTGTTAATGCATCCCAGAATCACGTTTGCTTTTTTTGCAACAGTATCACACTGTTGACTCATATTAAGCTTGTGGTCTACTATGACCCCTAGATCTCTTTCTGCCATACTCCTTCCTAGACAGTCTCTTCCCATTCTGTATGTGTGAAACTGATTGTTCCTTCCTAGGTGGAGCACTTTGCATTTATCTTTATTGAACTTCATCCTGTTTACCTCAGACCATTTCTCCAATTTGTCCAGATCATTTTGAATTTTGACCCTGTCCTCCAAAGCAGTTGCAATCCCTCCCAGTTTGGTATCGTTCGCAAACTTAATAAGCATACTTTCTATGCCAACATCTAAATCGTTGATGAAGATATTGAACAGAACCGGTCCCAAAACAGACCCCTGTGGAACCCCACTTGTTATACCTTTCCAGCAGGATTGGGAGCCATTAACAACTACTCTCTGAGTATGGTTATCCAGCCAGTTATGCACCCACCTTATAGTAGCCCCATCTAAATTGTACTTTCTAGTTTATCTATAAGAATATCATGCGAGACCGTATCAAATGCCTTACTAAAGTCTAGGTATATTCACATCCACCGCTTCTCCCTTATCCACAAGGCTCGTATCCTATCAAAGAACGCTATCAGATTAGTTTGACATGATTTGTTCTTTACAAATCCATGCTGGCTATTCCCTATCACCTTACCACCTTCCAAGTGTTTGCAGATGATTTCTTTAATTACCTGCTCCATTATCTTCCCTGGCACAGAAGTTAAACTAACTGGTCTGTAGTTTCCTGGATTGTTTTTATTTCCCTTTTTATAGATGGGCACTATATTTGCCCCCTTCCAGTCTTCTGGAATCTCCCCCGTCTCCCATGATTTCCCAAAGATAATAGCTAGAGGCTCAGATACCTCTTCTATTAACTCCTTGAGTATTCTAGGATGCATTTCATCAGGCCCTGGTGACTTGCAGGCATCTAACTTTTCTAAGTGATTTTTTACTTGCTCTTTTTTTATTTTATCTTCTAAACCTACCCTCTTCCCGTAAGCATTCACTATACTAGACATTCCTTCAGACTTCTCAGTGAAGACCTGAAACAAAGAAGTCATTAAGCATCTCTGCCATTTCCAAGTCTCCCGTTACTGTTTCCCCCTCCTCATTGAGCAGTGGTCCTACCCTGTCCTTAGTCTTCCTCTTGCTTCTAATGTATTGATAAAAAGTCTTCTTGTTTCCCTTTATTCCCATAGCTAGTTTGAGTTCATTCTGTGCCTTTGCTTTTCTAATCTTGCCTCTGCATTCCTGTTTTATTTGCCTATATTCATCCTTCGTGATCTGACCTATTTTCCATTTTTTATATGACGCCTTTTTATTTTGTAGGTCACGCAAGATCTCAAGGGTAAGCCAAGGTGGTCTTTTGCCACATTTTCTATCTTTCCTAACCATTGGAATAACTTGCTTTTGGGCCCTTAATAGTGTCCCTTTGAAAAACTGCCAACTTTCCTGAGTTGTTTTTCCCCTCTGTCTTAATTCCCATGGGACCTTACCTATCAGCTCTCTGAGCTTACCAAAATCCGCCTTCCTGAAATCCATTGTCTCTATTCTGCTGTACTCCCTTCTACCCTTCCTTAGAATTGCAAATTCTATGATTTCATGATCACTTTCACCCAAGCTTCCTTCTACTTTCAAATTCTCAACAAGTTCCTCCCTATTTGTTAAAATCAAGTCTAGAACAGCTTCCCCCCAGTAGCTTTTCAACTTTCTGAAATAAAAAGTTGTCTGCTATGCAGTCCAGGAACTTATTGGATAGTCTGTGCCCTGCGGTGTTATTTTCCCAACATATATCTGGATAGTTGAAGTCCCCCATCACCACCAAATCTTGGGCTTTGGATGATTTTGTTAGTTGCTTGAAAAAAGCCTCATCCACCTCTTCCACCTGATTAGGTGGCCTGTAGTAGACTCCCAGCACGACATCACCTGTGTTTTTTACCCCTTTTAGCCTAACCCAGAGACTCTCCACACTTCCGTCTCCTATGTCCATCTCCACTTCAGTCCAAGTGTGTACATTTTTAATATATAAGGCAACACCTCCTCCCTTTTTCCCCTGTCTATCCTTCCTGAGCAAACTATACCCATCCACACCAACATTCCAGTCGTGTATATTATCCCACCAAGTTTCAGTAAGCCAATAATGTCATAGTTGTATTTATTTATTAGCACTTCCAGTTCCTCTGCTTATTACCCATACTTCTTGCATTTGTATATAGGCATCTAAGATACTGGTTTGATCTTGCCTCCCAGCTTTGCCCTGACCCTCCTTCCTCTCTGCCATTATAGCCCGTGCTCCCTCCTGTTTCCAACCCATCTCCCAGGTCTTGTACCCCACTTACCTGTGAGCTTTGCTCACCTGTCCCCGTCGAACCTAGTTTAAAGCCCTCCTTACTAGGTTAGCCAGTCTATGCGCAAATAAGGCCTTTCCCCTCTTTGAAGGGTGAACGCCATCTGTTCCTAGCAGTCCTTCCTCGAATAGCATCCCGTGGTCGAGGAAGCCAAAGCCCTCCTGGCGACACCATCTTTGCAGCCAGGCATTCACCTCCACGATGCATCTGTCTCTGCCCGGACCCCTACCTTCAACAGGAATAATCGAAGAGCAGGGGTCAGCAACCTCTGGCATGTGGCTCATCAGGGTAAGCACCCTGGCAGGCTGGGACAGTTTGTTTACCTGCCGTGACGGCAGGTTTGGCCGATCGCGGTTTCCACTGTCTGCAGTTTGCCACTCCAGGCCCATGGGGGATGCGGGAAGAGGCACGGGCCGAGGGATGTGCTGGCTATGACTTCCTGCTGCCCC